>NW_018408568.1:0-5764 GCF_002113885.1 Mizuhopecten yessoensis
CCCAACCACGTACTCATTACAGCTGAGTAAACTGGAACAGGCGGAGTAAAGTGTCTTGTTCAAATTACAACACAGTGTCGAGACGTGACTCGAACCCACAACACTTCGGTCACGACCCCGATGTCCTATAGAACAACATATCCACGGCTACAGTGACTACACGTACATGATGAAGAAAAAATGCACAGCTACAGAAACAACATGTGCATGTACACAAAAAACACAACTACAGGTACATTTGTTGTATGCGTACTGTACATGTACAAAGAGATACACGGATATAATTGGTGGTAGCTACAGACCCGTACACATTCGCTGTTCCACCTGGGACGCAAACGGTACGGAAGTGCTACGCAAACGGTACGCAAATGCTACGCAAATGGTACGCAAGTGCTACGCAAACGGTACGGAAATGCTACGCAAACGGTACGCTGAAAGTGGAACAGCGAACGTGTACGGGTCTGTACATGTACAGTGTCTTGCCGTATATATACACTTTGTAACTGTACTTGCAGAATAAAACGCACAGCAGTGGCTGGATGTTCAAATATTGTTACCATGGCAGTAATCCTACAAATTCACAGCTTCTTTGTATGTAATAACCCAGTGCAATTGATCACTACCTTAAAACAATAAAAACTTATTGCAATTGTTACATTGTATGTTTTCAATACCTCATATTTCAATACAAATTGACGATCGATGCTTAACGACCTTGCCATACATACATTAATGTAATGACGGTATGATCAAAGGCACAAAAGTTAACAAATATTGATAATGAACATTGATGTGAAGCATGAATATATTACTTCTTAATGTACGTTCATGCTGAGCCGCCGGCGGGGATTAGGGTCCTTAAGTAGTAGAAATCAATTTTGTGATTTTTATGATTTTGAAATCTAGAGACATTTCTGATCAAAATGATATAAAAAATATGTCAGTCCGTCAATATTTGATGATTTGACGCCACTTTAAAGATACGTCATACATAGAAGAAGGCTATATGACTTCTGACGTTGTTTCTAACGTTACTTTTAAGATTGATACCGGCGGGTAACATATGTATAGTAATTTTAACTGCTTATGTCTGGCTTCACACCAGAAGTTTAAGCATGATTGTAAAGGGAAATTCCAGAGTATTTAAATGGAAATAATTGAATATGTTATTAAGTCATACAGTTATACTGAAATGTAAAACAAATAGGGTTATATATGACCATGGTACAAATATTACTTCTGTACTTTTGAACCTCTGAAGACTAACATCTCTACAGTTTTCTTCCGGTTATAGCTGTGACAAAAATATGTTTACAACAACTTGAATCAGTATTCACAAATCTATACCACTTTGTAATGACCATGACATACATGAGTGCGAGTTTTAGAATGACCGTACATGAAATAAAGTGGTGCGAGTTTTGACGTTGCAAGCGTGGTCACTGTCTTTTACGTCGCCACTTTGAATGCGAGTCATGCCCAGCTCAACGAGTTTTTAATGTATTAAAGAGATTATATCTAAAAGTGCAACGCAGAAAAAAAAAATCAAGAAAATCATGGCCTTCTGTGTTACGGATTAATTCTCTTTAGCGTATATATTCTTGCGACACTTTGGTCAAAACTCGTACAGGAATTAAAGATAAACTTTATTTATTTTACAACAATATGAAACAACATATTTCAGCTTATATTGGGGGGGNTAAGGTTGATGAGGTCACTTGTTCTAGCATTTGAATGAAAAACTTCAAAATCTTACTGTTTTAATTTAGTGATTGTTTTTCTCAAATATTTGTTAAACATCATTTTCAGAAAACAAAACAGGCATTTTATTAAAGGCACAGAATATGTTATTCCTATATTCAATACTAGTTTTTTTGTAGATAATAAACAACAAGTTATGTTTTGTTCATTTTCCCATCATTTTATTGGCCAAGGAAAATTTCAATACTCATATCACATCACTACACATTTTGGCCTCACTTCCTACATCAAGTAAACACTTTGACATGATGAAAACCCTAGAAAACTTGTACAGCCACAGAAAGACCGTCCTTAGGCCAGTACAAATGGACTGATTAGTCACTGAAATGGACTATTAGTAGATTTCAAACACAGTATGTCATCATTCCTTGCGTGGATAGATTACCAATATGAGCTTAATTACATCTAGTGTAGACAGAGAATGTCCCTGGCCTTTATCACCACTTTCTAGAAGACCTTCAGGAATGACTTTCCCTCTCATAACAAGTCTCACATCACTCTACTCCCGCCAAGTGCAGATTTCACCTTTAGTTCCCCTAAAATGAACATTTAATATACATATCAACAGAAAGTATTTGCATTAAAAACCAATTTACATATACCTGGTACATACACGGTTTGGTGATCATCTATGCAACACAATATATAAAAACTTACAGCTATATTGTGAAGTAAAACAGTTTTATAAACAAAATCATTTTAAACACATTCATTGGACGTGAAAAACAACATTGTACAATCAGAAACGATTGATTTCAGGGGGCTAAATTACCGAGTTATCGTGAGGTATTTAAGTTTTATGACTACATGTATAAAGCTCTCGGCGTGTCACATATGTCTACATGTACGTGGGACTTTGATCGTATAGCTGAACACGGCTAGCCCGGATCATATTGCTGTATAAACATTGTTTCACTGACATGCTGTGACGGTATAACCAATTACGTTAACAATGAGACGTCTATATTACTTTATATTTAAACCAGATGGTGTCCCTAAGAAGATCAGTTTATGCATAGTCTATGACAAAATAACACAAGAAAAGTTTACTGAATTGATAATTAATATAAAATCAATTTCTATCTCGCAATTTTACAAAAAAGATTGAAAAACAACAATTGCAAATCAATTAATCACATGATCAAGTTTCAAACTTATGAAGTTCCCGATCGAATTCAGGGTTTACGTACTTTATACCATTCATCAGTCTCATTAGATTAAGTCTAAATCCGTGGATGGTGTACGTAGAGAAAAACATTGTCTAAAAGGTTAAAAACAACCATTTCGAAATAATGAATCACACTATCAAGCGTCAACCCTCATAAGTTCCCGAGCTGATTCAGCATGCAACAATCGCAATACTGTTGATGGTCGTTGGCCGCGCACGCGCAAAATTTCAAGCTTAGTTGTCTTGCGGGAATTGTCAACATTTGATAAAGTTCTAAAAGTTAAAAGTTCCCAAAACATGTGTCCTAGAAAACCGACTTTTGTTTTTACTTCTACGAATGACATGTTAACAATACCGCAGGAATCGCTAAAAATAAGAAATACCAACGGTATTCAGCATTAAGCTTTATTAAAAGTTAATTCTTATCTTATTTTTTTTAGAAGTCTAAAAATAAAAAAATAAACAGTATTTATATGTTTTCAAACACATTGCATAGATATAGTCACACGAACATATATTATGGACAAAGAGTCCGTAGCGGTCTGGTAACTTCTACAAAGAATGGAACTGAAAAAAAATCATCCATGGAACTGAAAAAAATCATCCATTCTGATGAGGAAAACAACAAATAATAAAACAAACAAAATGTTATACCAGTGTTTACACAGCAGTATAATCCGGGGCTGGCCGTGTTCAGCTATGCGAAGTCCTTATATATGTGTGCACACATGTGTGATGCGCTGTAAATCTTCATACTTGTACATCGTAAAATTTATCTTACGATAACTCGGTCAATTTTTTCAAATATCAAACTGAAATTTGGTATAAAGTGTGTTATAGTCATATGAAAAAAACATATCGTCTGATGTTGCTTACTTTTTTAGATTAATTTTAGAGATATAGTTTGAAGACGCTTCACGATCTGTTGATTTCTTAATACACGTGTACAACGGCGCCAATCGTAAAAAATCAATTCGTCATTTCTATGTCATTTTTTCAAATATCGACCTGAAGTTTGGCACCTGTGTATCATAGTCATATGAAAAGCATATCTTCTGATGTCGCTTACTTTAGTAAGAATGTTTAAAGATATTGTCTAGCGACGCTTTCTTAACTGCACAGGTTGTTACACACACGTGCCACGCCGCAGATCGTAAAATTCAATTCATCATAACTCGGTCAGTTTTTCAAATATCAAATTGAAATTTGTTGTAAGGGTGTATTATAGTCATATTAACAACAAATCTTCTGATGTCGCTTACTTTATTTGGTATTTTTAAAGATTTTGTCTGACGACGCTTGTTGTCACTTGAAGACGCTTGTTGTCGGTTGAAGACTTTTTTAAGGAGGACCCGTTTTGCCCATTACACAATTTCTATTCATGATGTGATTTTTAAAGCAATTGGTCATTAATCTCATTATACAATAAAAAAAACACATATTTTTCTTAATGTTTACATACCTTGAAATCTTTGCTGTACATGCTCATATTTTACAGCACGTTTTTCTTTCTTCCGAGTGTTTCCTAGCTGCGATAACGTAGCTTTCTGACGACGAAATATTTTTAATCGGGGCAGAGGAGGCCTTGTATTAATATTAGTGCTAAGTGTTCCTATGCATCCGGGAAACGGGAAAGAAGTGACTGTACTGATCGTCTAGCTCTGCGGCTATCACACTATCACATCACATCATATACTTTAAATTGGGTGGAAGATAGGCTGCTACATGTCACAAGTTTAAACGCAGCCACCGTGTCTGTCATCTTCCGTAGCAAAATGTAAACAATCTACCGGAAGTGTGCGCACCAGAAAACGTGAAATCCCTGACGCTTCGATATTTAAGTCGATTTAATTAATTATTGATATCTAAAGTGTATAATGTTGTTTGAATAATTAAGAGATAGCCTTCTAGTTTCAGTAGGTACATAATATGTATATGTTTTGGGAATAATAGAAGTTATATTGTACATTCTTGTAAAGCAAGTGAAATTTCCGTTTTCGCGCGAAACAGAAATAGAATAGAAATATGACGTCTGTCGGAATTCCCGTTTTTCTCCCTTTTCATTGGCTAGAAGTTAAGGACCCAAATCCCAGCCGGCGGCTCAGTCATGTATTATATCGTAAATACCGGGCCTACAATGTGTAATAAACGCCTTCTGTCGGTTACGTTATGAGCGTTACTTAACCGACATATTTTCTTTTCATTCGCTATATTAGTATTATCATTTTCCTTCTTATTTTATTTTTTAACCTCCAGACAAAACTGAAATTTCTTTTGAGACCGAACTCATGGTAAATGATGAAAGTTTCAAAACAAAACAGTAGTTGGATCTCAGCCAAATGAAAATCGTTTTTGATCATAACAGATGTTATCTACATTTTTACATGTTCATGTACCTAATTATTTTACTTTCTTCTTTGATTGTTCTTAAAGGTACATGTATCTAGTAAAAATAAAAGTCGTAAAATAGCTAATTCTACCTCAACTGACCATTTGTATTAACACTCGTGCCATTCATTATACAACAGAGGTGTTCGTTAGCTATAGATAGTAATCAGCGTTTTGTATAATTTTCTTCCAGTTTTACTAGTAACGTATTGAACTATGGAACATGGTTACACTGTTGTCTCCCTTTGACTTGGTAATTCTCCTTTACAGTTATCATCCGCGAAGCAGTACCATATTCATAGCTTAGTTTTATTTCGTTTAACATTATTAACAGCTTAAGTAATTTAAGGACGTGTCTCAATGTGTGTGCCGGAGACAGGATATGTTGGTGTACTTGCCTTATGATAGCGCGGATCTGATGCCGACTTCATAGTGCTATCTCACTGA
>NW_018408568.1:5986-6158 GCF_002113885.1 Mizuhopecten yessoensis
AAAACAAATCCCCAACTCTGTAAGGAGTTCAAACATTAGTCGCCTTATACGATACATGCAGTTGGTACAGTACATGTAACAGCAGATGCAGGGGAGTCATTTTTTTTTTTTTTTAATTTTCGAAGTTTTTTTCACATTACAGTAACATATACATTTCATTATACATAATGAA
>NW_018408568.1:9892-10331 GCF_002113885.1 Mizuhopecten yessoensis
TATATATATTCACATTTTGACCACAGAGGGCCGTCATCTTGGATGGTTAACCTTGAGTTCACTTTCAATCATCTACGTATATATTTCATGCATATGCTTATTCTAGATTAACAATGATACGTAGATTGTACTGATACTGAACACGTTCCAGATAAATATGTAAGTAGTAACATTGATTCGGGAAACGATCCGAAAAACTGTAAATATGGAACGCGTTTTTGCGTGAAATAGATTAGCGCCAAACTATTCACACGCAAATGCAGTTTGTATTATTGAACACGTAGATTTCCTAACCATTGCAAACGCGAAATATCCACACGCGATCAGTGTAAATAACCACACCGCGACCAGTGTTTATATCCACACGCGATCAGTGTTAATATCCACACCGCGGTCAGTGTTAATATCCACACCGCGATCAGTGTTAATAACCACACCG
>NW_018408568.1:10897-22845 GCF_002113885.1 Mizuhopecten yessoensis
GATCATAACGCTAAAACCAACAACTTTTACTTAGTGTATTAAGTATTGGGTTAGACAAGGTGATAGTTCTTTATTAGCCAAAAGCCTTAGGCTTATAGGTTTTGGTTTGATTTGTTTGTGTTTTACGTCCTATTAACAGCTATGGTTATTTAAGGACGTGCCAGGTTTTGGTGATGGAGGAAAGCCGGAGTTCCCGGAGAAAAAACACCGACCGACGGCCAGTACCTGGCGACTGCCCCACGTAGGTCTCGAACCCGCGACCCAGCGATGGTCCATGTAGCAGAATGTTAGACGCCTTAACCACTTGGCCACCCTTTAGGAGAAGCCGTTACTTTTGACAATATGCTTTGTTTCATTCTCACTCACACACTCATCGTAACATGTTTCCAAAATCAAATTATGCGTCTGCTTTAATTTCAACCAATATTTAAACACTCTAAATTTTCTAACAACATCCCTAAATACTTGAAACTATCAACAATTTCTACAGTATGGTTATTATATATCCAGGATTCATTATTTCTTATATTGCCCCCGTTTCTAAAAACAACGATTTTAGTTTTATCAACATGAACTTCCAAATTCTAAGTTCTGCTGTATCCTGTAGGGAGTCAAACATACTTTGCAAACCTTCTTGAGTATTTGCAAACAAAACCATATTATCATTAAAAGGAAAGATTAAGCATTTGTAAATCAATACTGAGACAATTATCATTAATCAAAATCATTTACATACAAGGAAAAGAGTACATGTGACAACATTTCCCCTTGTAAGAGACCAGATTTGTTTGGGAATCGGTCGCTCAGCTGGCCGTTATTACATAGTTGTTTTTTTTTAAATGTCCTCGAATTCCATATCTTATCAATTTACTCCACAATTTGCCTCTGTCAATAAAATCAAATGCTTTTCGAAAATCTACGAAACAACAATAAAGTTTGTCCTTAATTTAATTTTTAGTTTCTTATTAATGAGGGTTCGTAAAACAAATATGGCGTCGGTCGTTTACCTTCCCCTACTAAATCCAAACTGAGCATCTGTCAAAATACAATTTTCCTTTTCCCATTCCATAATTCTGTTATTTAAAATACTAGTTAATAGTTTACCAAAACAACTGACTAAAGATATTCCAGGTTAATTATTGAATCATTGACACAACTTTTCTTAAAACTTTGTACTGTATAAGATTGCGACCAAGTTTCTGGGAAATCATAGGAGGACAGTGAAGCTGTTTAAAGGACGTGTGCCACGCTCCCGTATACGTGCTGTATGTAACTGTGACAGCCTATCCGCATCTAAGGAGCTGACCGACCTTAGGGCGTGATGTGGACGGGCAATGTCATTTTGAATCACCGAGGGCCCGGTAAGCTGGAGACTTACCCCCTCAAGACGACAGAACACGGGCTTCGCCCGTGAAAAGGAGTCTATAAACCCATCAACCAACCAACCAATATGGGAAAGCTAAAAATGGCATTGAAGAAACGTTCTAAATATGGCAGTAATACTTCTTTTCCGCGAATGAAAACTTCATTAATTATCAAATCCACACTACAGCTTTTATTCAACTTCAAAATATCAACAGCTTCATTTACTTCTTGAGATCTGATGTAACTGTCAAGATCCTCGTATACGGGATTCAAATTAACATCTGGTGCATCTGTATCCCCGTCACTACTAACACCCATACGATCTCTAAAATGAGAGTAAAGGTCATCAATGCAACGACCCTAATAACCTGCATCTGCTCATAAAAATGGTATCGCACGTTCAACCCTCATAAATGTTCCATATGGAAGTTCTCGAAGTATTCCCGAAGGTGCGTCAAAATTAATCAGCAAGTGAAATCCATTTCGCTGTTCATGACTCCTTAACAATTTTTATAGGATGTCGAATCGGAAGATAAAATATTGCTGATGATTGTGCAATGTTCAAATGCACCGAATATGTACAAGGTAAGTAAACAATAAATTGCCCGTGCATGGTTTTCTTAAACCTATCTTTTTATATTAAGTCAGGACTCGTAATCGGTAAAAGGGATAGGAATAAACAATGCAGTGGTATCCTACATAACCTTTCGGGCTTTAAGTACAATCTGTGTCAGGTTACAGAGTCAGATTGGGTTTATTTCCACAGAACAGACGTTAACATTGACCGTTATTGACATCCAGTTCGATTTCCGTAATTTCTTGGTTTGTTTAAGTACAATCATGACACGTTTATTGGTTCTGCCCCGTCATTTCCCCGAATAGACACACCAATACACTTAAAAACCCCAATGAAATTCAGGGAGCGTTCCTGTATACAGTTCCAACGACCGTCACTCCTCGAGAGTATCAACCTCTTGACCTGGTTATATACTTGAGAATCATGAACTATTGGCTGATTCCACAATGCCCGTTCAGTGGTGGCAATAGTCAAGTGACATATACCGTGTTTGATGACAGTGTTCTGATATGTGATGTTTCACACCAGGTCAACATAACTAAGAATACTTTACTTCGGGCTGTATACGACAAACGTTTATTAGTCGCTTCTGACCGTACTCGAAACGCCGCGTTGTCTGACTACTTAAAACTTCATTACAAGAAACATTGCTTCTGGACAAAACTGGAATATCTCGCATCAGGAAATACTAGGAACACCTTGCTATTTTGCCTTACAAACATACTCGGAACATTTCACTCGACCGTATATACCGTCCAAACTAGCATTGAACACTTCGCTATACTGCGTTAATAACGAACGAAGCTACCGTTTAAATACGTGGAATGTGCATGTAAAATGTGTCCGGACACATGTCGGACATCCCGCTGAATCTTCCGAGCATGATCTGAACACCTGGTTATGTCAACATCAACGGAAATCTGTAATAGACAAACATTCAATCAAACCACACTCCACACCAGAACATGCGCTAAACCCCACACTGAACTGTCCGAACATGCGCAAAACAGATTGCAAAACACCTAAACTTTTATGAAATACCGCGCTCTACTTTCCAAGCGTGGCATGAAGAAATATGAGCCTGCACGAAACGTCCTCACCGTAGTGTTTGAACTTTCTTGGAAAGCTTCGCCTGTCGTCTAAGAATATGAAGAACACATTTCTACCTTCTGATCATGCGCAGAACATCTTGCTGTACCACCTGACTATTCTTGGATAAATCTCTTTGTTGTTCACTTCGCTGAACATTATGAACACGGACAGACCACCTTATCCCGTCTGAAAATGCTACTTGATACTCCATCCGCACACCTCTATGCCGCTTCAACATGCAAGTCACACCTCGTTCTTGCTATTTTGTTATATTTTTCGACGTTTACGTTATATTTTTCGAGGTTTACGTGAAACGCGGCCGTTCCTAAAAGCCGTGAACATTTACACGTATAAATGCAAGCTTTATATTGTCTGTCCAATCTTTTTACTTGTTATGTCGTAAAAATTACAGACATATTGTATCATTCCCATTGGGAGAGATAATGTCTGGCTAGACCAATCTTTCGCTTATGGGAAACTATAAACTATTTGACAGGTATAATGACACCTTTTGTTGTAGACCCATCCTTTTAGTTGACTTTATTTACAGGGACTTGTACCAGGTCAGACGTTAATTGAAAGCGTTCATTTCTGTATTTAAATGATGATTGCAGAGGGCGCTCGACCACACAGACGTATGATTACATCAATAGAAGTAATACAATCAATCCTAATTTCAGATACGCACTGAGTATGTTTGCTTGGGCATACATTTTCTTATGCAGGTTTCGGAATATGCCAGATTAAAAACAGCGGCCATCTTTGATGTATGTATATGCATTTTGTTTTGTAGATTCCCATGTTAACAGCGTTTAAATTCGGAAATCATTTTTGTTTCACTTTAGTCAGTACAGATCCAATTTATTTATCATTTGTCCAAATATGGATGTACATCATTGCTATTATATGTAAATTGTTCGTACATTGGAATTTATTTTACTGTATTTGAAAATCTTCAAGGATGTTTCGTGGAATCCAAAATGAAATTGATATACAAGTGTTGTCGATTTTTCGGCGTGGACAACATCCCACAACATTACCGGTTTCTACATTGAACTACTGTTTGGAAAAATGTCAATATCAATTCGAGTTGTTGTAAGTAAGGCTATATTAAAACAGTTATAGTAATACATATCTGAAATATAAATATACATATTCAATAAATAAACAGGTTCTTGCGAAGGAAAATATAGATTAAAATAACAATAAACAAGACTGACCGATAGGCCTTCTGCCTTCTTAGGGTTCATCATATGGACTAAAGAAGCCCAAGAAGGCAGAAAGGCCTAGCAATCAGTCCTGTAAATTGTTATTTTATGTTATACTTGTTTATACATATACGAAAATATATATTTGACGTATATCAGAGCTGCGGATATAAATCGGCTTAACGAGTTGATGTCAAAGATCGTGAGTTCGAGTCCCGGATGAGGCACGAGTCAAAAAACTTATTTCTTCGTAACCCGTGTTTCTATGTAATATCTTATAATACAGTAAAGGATTAGTAATCTTTCGTCCAGATCACCATGCAAACATCTAAGGATTTCAATGCAGAAATATTATCTAAGGTAACGCATATTTCCATGATTTAGTTGTGTTTACTGTGGTACTGCAGGTTAACAACGCACCTGGAACTACCTCTCTTCTTTAGGGTGAAGGGCTCCATCAAAGTGTTGGTGATTATGCCCTCGGGGATCCTATCGCAGAAGCGCAAAAAAGGGGTTATTTACCGTGATTAGTTGGGATTTTGTTGTTGTTTTTCTGTGTGTGCAGTGTAAAAATAAAAGGTAAAAGCTGGCGTATGTTTTCGCATGTGATCAGGGATTCAAAGGCTGTATAGGGTATCTGTGCCTTGAAGTCTTCTAGTGTTGTGAATTGTACTGCTGCTATGGGAAGGAGTTTACAATGTGTTATTGTGTGTGGAAAGAATGAATATTTGTAGGTCTCTTTTGTAGCAGATACATGTATTTGTTTGTATGCGTAAGGGTGTGCATGTCTGGTTCGTGGGTTTACGGGTGTGAGTATATATGTTGGGTTTATAGCTACGATTTGGTGTACAATTTTGTAAAATAATATCATTCTTGTGTTTGAAGTGTTGGCCTTTGTAGTTTGTGTATCATGTCTGTTATTGAGCTGGTGTTGTGGTATTATCGTTTACGTAGCTTGCTGCTCTTCTTTGTGGTTTTTGTATTGTTTAATTTTGGTTTTGGTCTGACTAGTGCTTTGTATGCGTGTTCTTTTATATGTGGTGAATTATTTTTAAGTTGCGTTTTAGAAAACCTGGGGATATATTGGCATTGGCTCTAATGTTGTTAATATGTTTGCCCTATCGTAGGTTATTTTTGCTGGATTCCACTTGGTGTAATGTGTGGTTGTGGAATTTGTTGTCATAGTGTATTTTGTTGCGTTTCGGTATAATGTTGGGTATGTTGTATTTGTCAGGATGAAATTTCCTTAGCCAGTCTGTCTTCCATTGTCCTGCTGCGTCAAGGTCATGTTATAGTTTTAGTGTGTCTTAATTGTTGTTTATCGTCTTGTATATGATGCTGTCGTCTGCAAATGTCTCTGTGTACTGTATTGCGTGTATTCGTGGAAGTCATTGATGTAGATGAGGAAGAGGATGGGACCCAAACAGGTTCCTTGAGGAACCCCAGAGGTTACTTGTATTGTATCTGATTGTTTGCCCTCAAGTACTACTGTTTGGGTGCGGAATTAACGAAAGTCTGTAATCTATGCGTGTGTGTACTGTAGTCGTTTGTGTGGGTCTTTGTCAAAAGCTTTTGCAAAGTCCATAATGATGATGTCTGTGTTTGTTGATGTTTTTTATGCGAGATCGTGTATGAATATGGCGAGCTGTGTTTCACAGGATCTGGATGATCTAAAGCCGTGTTGCCCAGATGTGTCATTGTGGCGCTTGTTATGATGTGTTCCATGAGTTTACATGTAATGCAGGATAGTGATATTTTTTCTGTAATTTGCTGGGTTGTACTTGTCTCCTTTTTGTATACTGGGTTGACGTTTGCGCTTCTCCAATCTGATGGTAGTGTTCCTGTAGTGAACGAGCGGGTGCGAATGGGTGCTGTGATGTCACTTAATTCTTTAAGTATTCTGCCGTGTACGCTGTATATTGTCAGGTCCTGTTGCTTTAGGTGGGTTTATGTTGTTGAGTAGTTTATTGATGTTATGTTGTGTAATGTGTATTTATGGCATGAAAGGGTGTTGAGAAGGTCCTTTGTCTGGTATGGGGCAGTCCTGTTCTGTGGTGAAGGCAGATTTAAATTGTTCGTTTAGTATGTTCGCCTTGCATGTGGTGTCAGTGTTTAGTTGTCCGTCTTTACGTAATGTGGTTATGTTAGTGTTTTATTTTCTTGTGGTTTTTATGTAGGGGAAAAGTGTTTTGGAATTGAATTTTTAGCTAAGCGAGGGTGTGCTGGGTTCGTCTATTGTTAGGTCTTTTATCAGTTTTTCTATGTAGTTTAGATTTGTTTTTGTAGTTCTGATTTTGCTGATTTGTATTTCTGTATAAATTCATGTTTTGTTTTGCTTTTCGTGTGGTATTGTTAACATTTTCTCATTAGTCGAAGAAGAGAATGTGTTATCCACGGGAGTTTGGATTTATATGAGATGTGGTTTGTGGGATATTTTTGGTGACTGATTTATTAAGTGTTGTTGTGAACATGTTCCAAAGATTGTCTGCGTTTTTTTTAGTTTGTTCGTTAAGTTTTGTGTTTAAAATTGTAAGATCGTTTTTATGCTGTTCCAGTCAGCTTTGTTGTAGAGGCATATGTTTCTGGGTTCTCTTCTTATTCTTTTCAGTCGAACGTTAATGTCAGTGAAGACTATGTCATGGTCAGATTTGCCTATAGGGTGTGGTTTCAGTCTTGTTAATTAGTGATGGTCTGTTTGTAAGTGTAGGTCGAGTATGTGGTCTCCTCTGGTGGGCTTTGTCGTTATTTGTGTGAGGGAGTTGTTGTCTATGATGTCCAGGTGCTGGTGAAGTTTTTGTTCTTGTTGGCCTGGTATGGTTGTGTTGTTTTGCCAGTCTATGTGTGCTAAATTGAAATCTTCACTTATGTATGATATTGTGTTATTGTTTTGACCTAGTCTGTTCCTAGAGATTTCTAGTTGTTCGAGTGTCCTTTGACTGATGGTGGTCTACAGTATAGCATGGTGAAGTTGTGTGAATTTGTCATGGAGATGTTTACCCAAATTGATTCACTGTCTGTTTCTAATTTTTGTATATGTTCTGTGTGGTATTTGTTGGTGATTGAAAGTATAATACCTCCGTGGCTTTGGCCATCTTTAGATGGGGTGCGGTCTTTTCGGTAGACAGTGTACTCGGTGACTGGGAAGTATTCATATGAGGAGATTGTGTTATTGAGCCATGTTTCTGTTCCTATTGTGATGTCTGGTTTTTGTGAGCGTACTATTTGGTCGAGGTCAGATTTTTTGTTGGAAATCGATTGTAAGTTATTGGGCCTATAAGTGTTGGTTTAGTAAATTTGTTGTCGCTAGTGGCAGTCTTGTTGATTTGATTTATTAGTGAGGAGGATTCAGTGGGTGGGTCTGGGCTGGTGGGGTTGTCTTGTAAGCTTGAGTTGTAAAGTCGTGAAAATATGTTTGATGTGTCAATGCTTGTGTTGTCAATTATTGTTGCGGAGAAGATTAGAAGCCAGCAGTTTAGACAGCCCCACGATACCCCGCTATGGTCGTAGTATTTGAGGGATGATTTATTCATTCCCTGGCACTCGACATCGAACCAGGTGTCACACGTATCGCAAGATATGGCATTTGATTTCCATGTGATTGTCTTGCAACAGGTGCCACAGTGGTATCTAGGGGCTCTCGGACCAGGTTTTAGTTCTGTATCTGACGATAGGGAAAGTAGGAGGATTAAAAAGTATGTGCAGCTGGGTTTGATTGTCATGTGTTTTAGTCTTGTCAGAAGGGATGGGTATAATGCCAGGTAGTGTGGTTGTGTGTGTGTGTCTGTTTAACGGCGTGGGTGGGAAATAGGCCTAATGGATGATCGATGTCTGTTTTGTTTTTGGTCCAGAAGGATTGGAGGGCTTTGGCTTAAATAAATGGTGTGCACTACATTGTGTGTTGTGCATGTGTCTAACCTGTGCTAAAGAAATCTTGTAGGCAGGAGATGGAACGGAAGCTTCGGGTTTGTTAACAACAAAAAACGGAAGTTGATAAGAATGGGTATGAAAGATGGCGGGAATTCAATTTGGGTTTGGGGCCTAGAGAAAATATGGGAATATGGTATCTAGATAATAAGGGAAGCGAATCTTAACGAAAAATTGAAGAATGATATGTAATAAGTATAGGGGGGAAGTGTGAATGGTTATGTTGGGTAGAACTGGAAGAGAATTTATTGGAAATTACCGTGCTCGAAGGAAGGATGTTACTTGGTCACCCATGTGCATACTTTCGGTGATGCGCATAACAACGGCAATTACTTATCAAAGTTCACATAACGAGTCAGATATCTACAGACGACAGACAGCAGACTTCCTCCTGTTGTTTGCCCGAGGGAACCAATGATGAACGAACGTGTCCAGGAGACCTCACACCAACAGAACATTTTGTCAGTGTCGGCGAGTCGGATACTGCCGTCAGTCGCCATTGTCAGACTGATGGATGCTGTATCGGGAGCAATTTCTGATGGTGAACACCGCCCCTTAAATGACAGCTTTACAGACATATACATCATGTACTCCCAAGTTCGTCCTTATTTGAATAAACATTCATATCATTACTGCATGTAAGGCATCGCATAAAACCCGGAATAAGATGATGGATGGAAGCTAATCCAGACACGGATGTAATCCAATTTCAAGTTAGACATTAATACAACCGCCCAAGATAACAAGAAATTGCAGCAAAGCTGCTGGACACCAAATCCTTTTTTATGAAACGACTAACTTACAGTTTAACAACCTCGAGGGTAATTTATTTTATTAGAATTATTTTAGCACTATTGTTAATCAATATTTGTCACACAGCACGCAAATGTACATTTTTAAACGCATTTTAAATGTCAACGATTAGGTTATAACGTCTTCTTCGGAGAAAGAGAAGCAGCGATTATTACAAATATTTTAATTGACAATGTACCTCTGGATAAAATATCAATCGTCTTCTGGGTTAAAGCGTCAATCGTAGCCGCCCATCCCCATCCCCCTTGAATAACGGTTATTACAATGTACTTCTCGAGACTGTTACGAAGATACATTTTGCCACAACGATGTTTTTAGCTTGTTACAGTGTATCACATATTCATTTAATACAAGTGAAATGAATAATTGGTATTAAACGGGAAAACCATGAAATTTTCTATTTATTACACTTTTTCACGTCACGCCACGCAAATATTGCTACATAAGAAAAGCGCGGGAATGTGTAGCGTATTTTTTGACGCCAATTTGTTATGACGTCACGCTTGACAACACTACAGAGCGCCATTTTTACTGCAATTTTGCCATTTGTTGCTATCATCTGGTAAGATATCCCGACAAAAATTATATTAATCGAGTGTAACTATTTAAAAATATTAATGTATGCTGCATAGGTGGAATACACGATCACTAATTCTGCCGTCGCTTCATCTAAACTTGAAATTGAAAATCTACGCAGAGAATAGAATGTACAGTTAAGATTTGACAACGAGTGACTAAGAGTGACGTCTTCCCATGTGAAGACAAAATATTGAGTATATCTTCACTGCATTATCATATGTTTTTATCAAATGGAGAATTCATGATATTTCAGTAGTAAACTTTAAAAATTAAAGACATCGTAAGATTTACTATTATATTTTTGAAGACAGTATGCGGCTTTAATTTCCCAGAAGGCTTTCACGCATGGGGAAGCACCGGAAGTGGACAAAATGTTTACAGATCAAACCCGGCGGCTCTTCGCGCCGCTTTGGGCTTTGAAAAAAATGTTTCCTCGTGACCTTATCTTTATGCCCTATAGATACACTACATTTATGAACTATCTAACCATACAAACATACATATAGACATGGCTTTCACAGTTACTTCACTTGCTATCGCCATCAATTCCAATAATATCCAAAAGAACATTGGAAAACTGACTTTGAATTAAATCAACGGAACAGAATAATAGCATAATGATGTCATCAAAGGTTACTTATGAATCATGCAAAACATACCTGTCACTATTGTATTAATACAAACTATAAAAGGAAGTTAGATGGACTCGATGAAGCTCAATTCAAATATTCTGTTTGTTTTTGTTTTACGTCCTTTTTACAGCTATATGATCATTTAAGGACGCACCATGTTTCGGTGGTGAAGGAAACACGGAGTACCCAGTGGCAAACCACCGACCTGCCCTACGCAGGCTTCAAACCTGCAGCCCAGTGCACGTGGTTGAGGGCTAGAGATCATAAACGGACAGACGCATTAACCACTCGGTCACCGCAGCCCCTCCCTCAACGTAAAGTCTAATAATACCATCGGAAATAAATGATCAATTGATGGTGAACTGTATAAACGTTTCTCAAAAAATGTACGAAACTAGTTCTCATGAACTGTGTGTTGTAACCACTTGTCTTGAACAGTATGAAAATAACACAATAATGACTCGTTAAATGTACATTTTGTATGTACTCAATCTTCGTTAACTGCGAGTAACAACTTTTCGAAAAACTGTCTGTAACAACCTTCCATGAAATTTATGTAACAGCTTTTCGAGAACCGTATGTAACCACGTCTCATGAAATGTATGTACGTGTAATAAATTTTTCTTAAACTGTGTGGAATCAGTTCTCGTTAACTTTGTGTAACCATCTCGTGAACTAGATGTACATACCATGATTACCACGTCTCAAACCCACTAACGAATATGCATGCATAGCAGGTCAGGTATATCACTATACAGTTGTCCCTGCAGGTAGGGCGTAAGAATTTGACTAAATTTGGAATCTAATATTTTCTCTTCTTTCTGAACAATTTTCTTCTACCTAATGTCTCCCTTGACAATGCCTCACTTTTGGTCTTTAGTTGAGCGTTCGTCCCTATGAGGAAGGCTTTGGGTTCTGTCCCCTGGTCGAGACATATACCAGAGTCTGTACGACTGGTTCGCCTGTTGTCAGTATAATGTGACCGGGTGGGATGTCCTGCTGGGTGTCTTCGGCAGTATGTTTCAGTGAGTTGGAACTATAAAGTGGGCATCAGTTCCGCGCTATCACAAGGAGACAAACACGAACATATCCCAGCCTCCCGAAGAAACAACACAAGCATACACTACACGCATGCATCTTGCACAGAGGGGAGGCCGTCCTTAAATGACCAAAGCTGTTGATCGGACGTTAAACAATATACAAAATCAAACCAAACCACTATACAGTATATGAAATATAGATTGAAGTATAGCACTACAGTAACACAACACGGTTGTTCTAACCGCAAGAACGAACTACTACAGTGTAGGTCATATGTGGTATCCTCGTTACAAAATATATAAATGTGTGAATTTTGAGGATCAGTCGTGAAGTGTATCAACTTGTATCCTGAAAGCACAACAAACATGCATACATGTATAATCAAAGTCAGCTTCAGTACCTACACATCAGTAGTCATCATCACAGGGACCTGGGAAATTGTCGCACGGTTACAGCAGCTATGTTTGGACCTTTACTGTTTTGTTCAAAGTACTATTAGACGTTTATAGAATTAATGATAACAATAATTCGAGGTTCTCATGTACCGCTTTATTACCTAGTTCGTAGGTCGTCTCAAAGCGGTTCACAAATTGATATCCGTGGTTGCAACCAGGCAATATCTTTCTCAGCTCCCTGGGGAGCAAACAGTTGGCGCTGTCATTCGGCGCTCATAGCTAGCATTCAACAATTCCAGCACTGCCCAACCAAGTACTCATT
>NW_018408569.1:0-5773 GCF_002113885.1 Mizuhopecten yessoensis
ATCATGACTATCTAAATACACACCCCATAAGGACATCATGACTATGTAAATCTCGAGTTTTCTTGGGGTTTATATTCACACCCCATAAGTACATCATGACTATCTAAATCAACGTACGCTGAGTATTTAATTCCACCCAAGCCTTCCGCGTTATGTTACCGTACACAATGATTCCGGAGTCAGCGTCCCGATCTCGGCCTGTTAATTATTCATCAGTTTGCCGTCCCGATCTGCTAGTGGACCTGTTGTAACGTCGTTATAGAACGGTACCGGCTACTAGAGCATTCACCTTTAATTACGGTAATTCTAGACTGCCGATTGTTGGAAGATATCTCCCAATTGTTTCCAAACGGCATTAAAATAAGGTCGCATGTTTGTGACGTCCACAATGCAGTATTGAGTGTATTGTCAACAAAACAGCAATACCAGAAACTTGATTATTTGCAAAGGCAAACGTTTACATGTCGAGCAATTTACCCAGTCAAATTGGCGTCAATCCTATTAGTATTCTGTATCCTTTTTGTTCATCCATACATAGTTGAAAAGAGAAATCGAACGAGAGGCACGTGTCGACAGTCTATAAACAATAACCAGAGATCATATGAACGGGAGGAATGCATGTTAAATGTGCATCGTCGCACTGATCATAGAGAACCATGATCATATACATGTATCATCACTTTAATATATAGTGTTGAACGCAAATTGGTTACATCAATAGTGCATGAAGCCCTAGTGGGCTTCATGTTTAATATGGATGTAACCGATTTGCGTTTATACCGGTATGAAAATTTAAAAAACGCCGTTCAATCCATATATTTACAATTTTACTATAGAACAATTGTTTAATTTAATTTGTTTGTTCTTAATTAATTGATTTATTTACTGCGTTTTGTATATGCGTCGACCTTTAAACGACATTGGCGGAACAGCCCTTTTCAACTAAAATTGGCGCCAATAATTAACCGTAGTCATTTGAGCGTTTTACGCAGGGGCACATCTCCATGATATCCGAAGCAAAGCGACAAGAATCTCATTGAACAAGTCAATCTATGACGTCATAAGTACACCACGTGTTACGTCACGAGAGTTTTTGCTTTCATATAGCGGGGTGCAGCGCAAATGTAAATGTACATGTATATAAATATCCGTGTATTTTGTGATGGTACAAAATTATCCACGCTAACAGTGGCGGACCCAGGGGTGTTGCCCTAGTTGCCCGGGCAACACCCTTTTTCTGTGTCCAAAAATAATCTGGACTTAGGTTTTTGAAGATTTTCCTCTTTTTCATATGGGATTTTCATCTTATATCAACCATCCCGTGAATTATGAATTTCTATATATGCCTAAGGGTGCAGTTGCCCAAACAAGGAGTTCACTAAAGCTACTTATACTCTAAACAATAGGGGATTAATCCTCTTTTCTTTATATATTAGTAGGGTCTCCAGTCAGGTCAGTGGTGAAGGCTTAACGGACTGTCTACCTAATCGTATTGTTCTAATGTCACGGTGTGGTGATCACCCTGTCCGTGAGAGAGGATAAACCATCTGTTGGAATTAGGTATATAGGTTAATTGTTATTTCAAAGGTAGCGTCCATTTCATGATAGATAAACCTGTATTTTTACCTGTGGTTTCATGTACACATTAACACCAGGAGTGATTTATTATATCTGTTAAAAAATGTAAATTTCAAAAATTTCAAAGACAATAAAAGCATCCACCTTAGCATCACGTTATCAGGTGGATAATAACCAATGTTAGCATACAAGCCTGGCATATAATATATCCTTCTGAAGAGAATTTTTTAACACTCGCTCCGCTCGGCCATCATAAAATATAAATACTTTATGTTATAAAATATAGTCTGGAATAATACCGCAAACTCAGAAAACTATTCTATGCCTTATTCGATCTGTTTGACAATGGAAATAATGTCCGATAAATTCTAGCTTTCTACGCTTGGCAGGGCTTAAACAAGTTCAGTATTACATCTTCAATTTTTTTTTTTATAATTGTCACAATCTCAGAAATAATGAAGTTCTACATATTGGTTGGTGCCAGAAAGTAGTATACATGTACAACCGACATGACAATTATAATTTATTAGTTTTTTGAGTCTACACCTAAAATTAATTGCTGGGTCCCCCCCTGACTAATCAAGCCATCGGGTGAATATCCGGGCCCTTTGTAGTGGTACAATATTTCCTGTACCCATCAATCCATCGCGTGAACATCCGGACACTTTTTAGTGATATAATATTTCCTGTACTCATCAATCAATCGCGTGAACATCCGGGTATTTTGCGATACAATGTTTCCAACACTCATTAGTCCACTGCATGAATAATGGAATCCGTTGAGCAACCGTATGGGCTACCTGTAACTTGTATCATCAGCGACTATCCACAAATCACGTTGACAACACTGAAAGTTTGAGTGTCAGTGGTCTACCTAGCGAATAGACTTCGGGATAATTGAGGCAATTGTGAGGATACACTATACGCACTACCATATAACTAAAACGTGTGCATCCTGTTACATTTAAACGTACAGCTGTACCAAACACGTGGACATCTGGGCACATTGAACAATATTTAGTGACCAACCTAGCATGTGGACATCCGGGCACTTTGAGCAGTAGTGAGCAACCTATCATGTGGACATCCGGGCACTTTGAGAAGTTGTGACCAACATATCATGTGGACATCCGGGCACTTTGAGAAGTAGTGAGCAACCTATCATGTGGACATCCGGACACTTTGAGAAGTAGTGACCAACCTAGCATGCGGACATCAATGCATTTTGAGCAGTAGTGACCAACCTAGCATGTGTACATCCGGGTACTTGGGCAGCATGTATTACCCAGTATGCAGACATCCGGGTATTTTGAGTTATTATTATGATTAAGTACAACCGACACCCACATGTCCCTTAAATGGACACCGCCCGGGTATTCGACTCGACAGTACCAAAACACCACGTGGTCAACATCCGGGCACTGAACTGACAGTACCCATATTGTACACCACCACGTGGACATCAGGTGACATTACGCCTTACATGACTTACTCGCGGACTTTCGTTTCTCAGACAAGCTTTTTATTCTGACATGATTCGGAAACAGGTCGGAAGCTTACGCCAATCGACGACTTATGTTAAATGGTTTCAGTAATAAGCTTTCAGTGATTGACCTTGGTCCAGCTAATTAAGGGCAAACAGAAGGCATGATCACATGTGAAATGGAACGTGCACTGTTCACCTTAAATTATAACATAATATGATATAATTTCGAATGTTAAATATGTATTGGTTTTCATTACTTATAAGGTTTATAAAACTAGATGTTTATACCTAAGGTAACTGATAGCGTCACTTATATGAAAACCTCTGTACTTTTCCCACAAGTTTATTATGCAATAAAACATCAATATCCTTTTGATAGTATAATCAAGAATGTATGTAAATATTATAATATAACTGTTATTGATTATGGTCGATATTCCAATGCCGCGGTATAAGACACTTGATATAAGGTATATGTACTGTCAGTCCTGTGCACGGAGGTTGACGCAATATCACGGCTATTGAGGCTATTGTCATAAGTGTGACGTCAAATTGATCCGTTTTTGACGATAAAAGATGGCTGACAAGAATTTATCTTAAACATGGATAGAATTTACATATTCCTCGTACCTGCATGATGACTGACGCTTTTTTCTCCCTCCTACATATAGTAGTTTGACACAAATAAAACGATAAAGATATCCTCCTCCTCCCCCCCCCCCCCCCCCCCCCCCCCCCCCCCCCCCCCCCNAAATGTCACTCATTGAAACTATCTTTTATATCATTAACGATTGTAGTCCGAAATCAATGAATATTACGAAATATCACATGAATGTTCCAATTCAGTACCTATACATTCCCTTCACGTATTTCGATGCTATCATTTCAGTTAGACACGTACATCATTGAGATAAGAATATACCTGCTGTTACATGTACCCATTACATGTTATCAGAGGCGTTAAATGTAGGAACCCCCTTACAGCATTTTGTTTCCTTTACTTTGGAACACCAAAGCGACCAAAATAAATGTTGTACACACTTCAGTACTCGGGATCCATTGCTCTCTATTTCTGAAACCTTTTTGTTTCTCGGAGTTCTTAGGGCCTCGCTTGCCAATAACCTCACGCTTGACCTAAGTATCGAACGTTCGCCAAAATAGTGGAGGCAATTGGCTCCGATCCCAGGCCGGAGCGTACCAAAACCCTTAAAAATGGTAGTTGCTATTCTCTGCTTAACTTTCAGCGTGTAAGGTACTCGCAGAAAATATTTAACCCGTTTTCAGCATAATGTTACCAGGTGAAATATAGTGCTGGATGCCTTCGGTATGCTATTTCAGTGAGGTAGCACTATAAACTCCGCATTAGATCTGCATGAACATCAACATATCTTGCTTCCAAGCACACATGCACGCATACGACATCGCACAAATGACGGCACGTTCTTATTTGATATGACGTTAAACCCTAATGACACCGAACAAAATCGTACGGTTGTCGTGTAACAGTAATACAGTATATGGCCAGTAACATCCACTATCAAAATTTCATCATCTTAACTGTATACAATTACGGGTAAACAAACCAGTACCGTGGCAATCAGAATACGCTTACGCTTACTGTCAGATTACTGCAAGCTAAACCAGTACTTTGACCAGCAGGACACTTTAAATACTTTCACAAATTACCGCCAGCACGCACCTGCCATTTGATCTCACGACTTTGTTTATCGTTTTCAGTAAGTCCTCTATCAGTCTTAATTACTTCCGATGATATTGGTCACGTGACGACGCCATTGTTATTCGATGTGTTCTGCGATCACTCGATTCGTCTGCTGTTCCGTCAATATTGTCCATAATGCAAAAGGCATTCCTATGGGAACAAACTGTGCCCCTCTTCTGGCCGGCTTTTTAAATGATCTTATCAGACTGGATTAATTGATAAGATTATCAGAACAGGTGACAAAACCTAGTCGAGTCCTTCATTTTCACATTCAGATATATTGATCATGTGTTGTCTTTTGATTAACGAGAAATCCATTAACCATTTCAATCGTGTAAACCTCCTAAGCTTGAGATCCAGGACACTAGGGACTCCTCATCTTCAGTCACGTCCCGCGATCTTTATTTACAACATGACCAACAGTGACAGCTCACGATTAAACTGTGCGATTAGCAGAACAAGAACAATACAATTCTTTATTATTTCTGGAAAGCACAATACTCATACTACGGTGTGTTGTAAAGATAACAGTATTTATGGAAAGAACAAAAAATCATACTACAGTGTATTGTAAAGACATTACAGTATTTATGGAAAGAACAATACTCATACTACAATGTATTGTAAATATATTACAGTATTTATGGAAAGAACAATACTCATACTATAGTGTATTGTAAAGATAACAGTATTTGTAGAAAGTCCAATACTCATACTACTGTGTATTGTAAAGATAACTGTATTTGTGGAAAGTACAATACTCATACTACTGTGTATTGTAAAGATAACAGTATTTGTGGAAAGAACAATACTCATACTACAGTGTATTGCAAAGATAACAGTACTTGTGGAAAGTACAATACTCATACTACTGTGTATTGTAAAGATAACAATATTTATGGAAAGAACAATGCTCATACTACTGTGTATTGTAAAGATAACAATATTTGTGGAAAGTACAATACTCATACTACTGTGTATTGTAAAGA
>NW_018408569.1:8469-8696 GCF_002113885.1 Mizuhopecten yessoensis
AGAAAGAACAATACTCATACTACTGTGTATAGTAAAGATAACAGTATTTTTTGAAAGAACAATACTAAACTACTGTGTATTGTAAAGATAACATTATTTGTGGAAAGAACAATACTCATAGCTCTGTGTATTGTAAAGATAACAGTATTTGTGGAAAGAACAATACTCATACTACTGTGTATTGTAAAGATAACAGTATTTGTGGAAAGAACAATACTCATACTACT
>NW_018408569.1:8815-25328 GCF_002113885.1 Mizuhopecten yessoensis
TGGAAAGAACAATACTCATATTAATGTGTATTGTAAAGATAACAGTACTCATACTACTGTGTATTATAAAGATAACATTATTTGTGGAAAGAACAATACTCATACTACTGTGTATTGTAAAGATAACAGTATTTGTGGAAAGAACAATACTCATATTAATGTGTATTGTAAAGATAACAGTATTTGTGAAAAGATCAATGCTCATACCACTGTGTATTATAAAGATAACAGTATTTGTGGAAAGAACAATACTCTTAGTACTGTATATTGTAAAGATAACAGTATCCGTGGAAAGAACAATACTCATAGTACTGTATATTGTAAAGATATTACAGTATTTGTGGAAAGATAATCATTGGTTCTTATATATGTGAAACAAAAACATCGATACTATTAATAAAAGGGAAATCATTGATATAACTTTGTTTGATAATGAAAGAAATTGTACACAATACTCTTAAAAGTAGAAAAGAAATTTTACTATTATTTGTAGAATGGAAAACATTGATACTGCATTTTGTGATAAGGAATCATAGAAACCAAATTTACATTATGTATCTGTAGAAATTATTATCAAATTATTGATCAAGATACGATACAATAAGTTGTAAAACGAAAAACATTGATACTAATATTTGTGAAGGGGAAAACATTGATGATAACGAAAACATTGATGATAACGAAAACATTAATGATAACGAAAACATTGATGATAACGAAAGCATTGATGATAACGAAAACATTGATGATAACGAAAGCATTGATGATAACGAAAACATTGATGATAACGAAAGCTTTGATACTATTATTTAAAGAGGAAACCTTGATATTGATGGTGAACTAAATGCACCGCGCCATCATCATAGCAAATGAACTGTGTAACAATATTGATGACGCGGCCCTAGTAACGCTGCATAAAGTGATGACGCGGCCCTAGTAACGCTGCATAAAATGGTGACGCGATCATAGTGCATGTGGTATGTCTTTTCCTTTAGGGGAAGAAGACGTTTTGTTCGTTTCCCCAGCAAGAAAACGAGAATTTACTTGTAAAGTGTGGAGGAAACCATTAATACAAGGTATTCTTAAATATAAAAAAGAAAGAAATAAACGTTTAATTTTGGAAAACACTGATGCTATATTTTGTAAAACAAATTCACTTTTATGTGTGAAAATCTACCATTGATAATGTTACATATAAAAGGTTTTTGTGGTAATGAAACTATTGAAGCTTATATTTTGAAAACGAAAACACTGATATAACTATTAGCAATAATGAAAGCATTGATATGCAGCACTATTAAATGTAGAAAGGAAACAATAAAATTGTACTATAAAAAATGTTTTTTGTGGAAAGGAGAACATTGGTACTATGATTTGTGGTAAAGGAAAACATTGACAATGTTCTTCATGGTAAGGAAGACATTGATACTATATTGGTTAAGAGAAAGAAATATTATTAATGTGGAAAGGAAAGAAATGAACAAAGAAAAATTGAAGCTATTATTCGTGAAAAAGATAACATTGACAGTATTATTGATTAAAATAGAAAAAACAGATATGTTATTTGTGGTAAGGAAAAACATTGATAAAAGTTTTTGCTGAAAACTTTAGAACTATTATTCCAGGTAAGTCAAATGTTCATACCTGTTCTATTATTTGTAAAAGAAACAAAAAAAATGTGATACAATGTACATTGGATGGAAAATATTGATACCAAAATTTGTGAAAAAGGGAATCATTGATACCATTATTTGTAGAATAAAGACTTTATAAAATATGGTAGGTGTATACTGATACCGAGTACTATTGAATGTAGAAAGGAAACAAATTAACTGTTACACGTGGAAAGATAAACATTTGTGTATACTATTATTTGTGTTAAGGGAACTTACAGTTGAATATGATACACAAATTGTACGTGTTGTCCACGGTACGACGCCGTATTCGTATTGACTACAGATATAGATTTATTTTTATAGTTGATGAATTGGATTCTTGCCTTGTTTCCACACACATCAAGTTTCGAGTGACCTTGACATTTACCGTCGCTGACATGGATTGGTGGGTTGGAAATTGATACAGAGGACCAACAATATCATGGTTGTCTCTGTCTGTGAGTAACAGATTTTCATTTACCCTTATTGATGACTTTGGAGTATATTTTCCAGATATAAAATATTTAAATGGGCGATGTAACCCTGATAGTCTAAACCATTTTCAGGCCTAGTGCCAAACGATAAATGTATTTTCTCTACCGAGATCATCTGCTCTTTGCTGTGATGCTATACGCATGCTTCGACACGTGAGTTATTTACGCAAAGTGTTTTCTTGATTTTATTGTTGAAAATAGCAATCAAGGCGAAAAAAAGTGTGATTTTGTTATAATTTAGCTGGGCACATACACCTGACAGTAAGGTGATGATGACAGTAAAGACTTTTCCGGTGTATCAGAGGTACATATACTGTATATAGCGAGACAGCATCACACTATACTGGCGGATTTCGTGTCTCATTTTTCACATTTGCGATCTTTGTGCTCTTATTTTTTGCAGTAGACAATG
Organism: Mizuhopecten yessoensis; assembly: GCF_002113885.1. Lineage (NCBI taxonomy): Eukaryota > Metazoa > Mollusca > Bivalvia > Pectinida > Pectinidae > Mizuhopecten > Mizuhopecten yessoensis. Next base: position 11,377 of record NW_018408569.1, read on the forward strand.
CCATTAGGGATAGATATACTATCAATGTGTGCCGCGGTTTCGGCGATAAATTCACTACTTAGCAGTTGTGCCGATACATGCAGGTTCTACACTGATCGTGTGTTTACGTAGTTACAGACCCCGCTAAACCTTACATCGCCTCTCTCTGTCTGCTTAAGGCCAATACATTTTATTCCAAACCACTTTGACAGGAACTGTTGTACTTTGATGCTTATTGACAATCATGTCTGCAGTTTTTCTTGTGAAATTCGTAAATTTCTTTATATACCCTCGGAGGCTGTCTGGCTATACCGATATAATGCGCCTTTCTCATGTGACAATAATGTGTCGTATTTTGATTGGCTGCTTGGCTGTTGTTACCTTAGTTTTGCTAGAGATCCCGTGCTGCTGGGTGCAAGTACATCTCTCCTGGCTGTCTCGCAAACTGATGACGTCACGTGCTAGAATGTCAAGTCCAAGAATAGGACGCGGCTATGTATAACATATATTCCCGTGATAAAATTTACATGCCGATTATACCTCGATTACGTGAGTTGACATTCGTACTAGACAGTCCTTTAGGTAGGTCGTGGGCAGGTTGTATCCGATTGGTATATGGGATCCTAACGCGTCACATAACGGGAGATTTAGCCTCGACCCCACGAATAGAAACGGTAACACATAAACAATCTCTTCATTTCTCACTATAACCACATATATCCTCAAATGCGTTTTGTTTAGGTAGGAGCCATGTATAGTCTTTGGATCAATTCAGAATTTAACAGTATTAGGGAAAAAGCATTAAGGGTTTTTATCAGGGGTTTTCCGCTCACACGTAACATTATTTTTTTATACCAAGGTTGGCTCAATTGTGCTGTACAGAAATGATTGTTCCGTAAGTATAGGAAACAGAGGCAGTGAGAAGAAGTTTATTTTGAAAATTGTATTTAAGAGCTTCAAGCGTCAGAAAATTGTATAAACGAGCTTCAAGCGTCAGAAAACTGTATTAAAGCGCCAGGGGCGTTATATATATAATTATTCCTTCATAAACGGTGTGGCTTCAAAATGTACCATGAGCTGTGTTAACTACGCGCCATTGTTTATCATTATATCAATTTTCACTCCACACCACCGGGATTTATATTGCTCGCCGTTATAACATGTTCGCCAGATTGTAATGGCCAAATCAACACATTTGATTTTTTTCTTTCAGTTAACTGAAGGTCTGTTTTCTTTGCATTGATTCGTACATGTTAACTCTAATCTCGTCCATATCGTCTCTATAGTGTATGTTCCGAGAAGTATTACAATTACCGGTGTCACAGCACTGATCCGTGACCGAACCGCTTAGTTCCGGTCTGTGATGTGCGCATGTCTATATATTGTATTCTACCCACTATGATTAACGCTGTGTTTTCTTCTCTAGCTCAGAAAATCAAGGATATAACTGTCTCCTGTTCCGATATGGAATCATACATTTTTCTTATAAAAGAATATATTTTCTGAGATGCTTCAAGTTCATTGCCAGACACAATCGATCTGTTATAAGCCAAACAAAATTGTCTTTTTACATTCCCACACAAAATAGAGACATATGTTAACGTCACAATACCGGAAGTGAGGTACGCCACTGACAACTTCATCTACAAAACGACGCAATCCCTCTGAGCCATTTCCTTGAGTTCCGATGCCTGCATGGAAAACTTCGTATCTCGCGCGCGATGGATTGCCAGAGACACTTACTTCCGGTGATGGATAGCCGAGATACTTACCTCCGGTGATGGATAGCCGAGATACTTACTTCCGGTGTGCTTCCCGGTGTTGCGAATGATAGACACGCCGTCATCATTGATGACACGTCGTCTGAGATACGAGTCTGTTAGCAGTTTTAGTTCATTCATGTATATTGTTGACAGGTATCAATGATACAAAACTTCTCATTACTAAAGTTTGTAATTCTGATCGGTTGTCAGCTTAAAACTGACCTTAATACTTATTATAAATTACAAGAATAAAAATATCCATTTTTGTGACGTGGAAACACTCGACCCTTTCCTAAAACACTGTTTCACGTGTGTTACGGAAATGTCTGAGAGGTTTCCAACTGCACTTCCGTTAATATTCATTGAAACATATTTATTGTTGAATACCAATCAAAGGGATTCGGTAAAAACGTTTCACCATTTTCGTGAGCCTCCCTTAGAAATTACCATGACAATTATAGACGCCTTCAATCAGATAGTTTTTAAAAAAAACACAGTTTTATTGAGTCGTTCATGACTCCCCCTTGAGGAGGAATGTGGCTTCACAAGTCGTAAAACTGGAGTGGGTTGTAACATTGCTAGACAAGTTATTTGGAGATGTGGAAAATATATAAAGGGTCACAGTAACGTTTACAGTCGCTCTACTGTCTATTTATTGTAGTAGTGTTCCTTTAACCTCAAAACCAACAAATCTGCTGCATCCTTTACAACAATTTGGACATGTTTTATATTCTTCACTTCCTAGCTTTTTGCCTTGGTTCTTGGCGTTTGCTTATTGATGAAGGTTATAGATTATGTCTCCTGACCATGACAAATAGGACATTCAGCTTTAAATGGATGCAGGTACACGTGAGGGCCGGTAAGCCCGTTGTCAGTATTGTGACGAGGTGGAATGTCATGCTACCGGGTCTAGGGTGCCGTGTCACGACGTGTACGTAAATACGGGTACCCGTAAACGGTACGTAAGGTTTTTGGTCCGTTTCACGACGCACACGTAGGCTACGAATGCTCGTGAATAAGTTACGGATGCCCGTATATTTACGTACGCGTCGTTAATCGGCCCCCGGTTAATTCCATTTCAGTGTGATAGCACATCCTGGAGTAGAACCGTCATCTGTTTGACGACGTCGTCTTCATATACCCTTAGCTTTTGCGGGGAAGCAAAGCTTCAAACAAACCCCTAAAACCAAGTATAGTATAATTTGTACATGTTTCCCCATGTATCGCCCCAGACCAAATTATGCACGCGTTTGTCATGTATCACTTCAAATTAAGCCGTATGCGTGTTTCCCTCCAAACCAAGTCGTGTGTTTACCATTTATCGCCTGCTCAATGGTACATAAAACCAAGTCGTTTACTTGGTTTTACCCTGTACAATGTACCATCATGACGATGGTTCTTCCATCACACGTATCAACATGATAATATGTACCACAAAGACAGATGGGTTTCAAATATCCCGCTTTGACATTATTTTACACTGTGGGCTTACCTGTATGTATAACGAGTTTTGGTTACTGTCGATAGGTCAAGCTGACAACGTTATAGTTTACATCTACATCCGGGTCGTAAAATACAATGTATCAATGATTGAAAAGGGGATAGCCTTTCGAACGTAACACAGGAATGGATCTATCTAATTGTGAATCCCAATATAGACACTAGTCCGGATTATAGGTAATCTCGCAGAGACGCCGTACATGCAAGTCTATTTGACTGGACACTAGTGGTCACATCCACAAGCACCTCAACTGGACTTCCGTTTTGTAGACGATGTTCTAAAAACGGAATGGTGTGCCATCGGAATTAAACGAAACGAACCACATTTGAAGTTGTTGATTGGTAAAATAATATTTCATGAACTGAATTTGTTTAAAATGAATGATTAGATCTTATGCATTATGTGAATGACATTTTTTTATATAGAAATCTACAGGGGAATATTATATTGGGCAAAATTTGAATGAGAATTAATCTGTAATAGGTTGCTCAGTGAAATAACTAAGACAACCAAGGTTGTCGAGATGACCGTCAAACTGAAAAAGGAATAACGTTATTTGGGTACAGATTATTTGTAATTACTTCCATTAATGTTGTATTTGTTTTGGCTATCAAAACTCGATAGATCTCCATGACGGAGAAGTCTACTGATGCACTCTCGTGTCTGCGAGATTGGGCGTTGTTTCCATTGACAATCTGTTTCCTGGTTCTAATTGAGGTAGGACATGTCCACGGCGATGTCCAGATCTAGAGGGCGCCTCAGGCAACAGTAGGTCAGTCCATACTTATTTCACGGTTGAACGGTTAAAATATATTAGGTTTTATGTACAATTAGGAAAGATCAGAATAACAAAACTGTTTAATGTTGTCCTGTATTATCTACCGTAATTGCCTATCGAAGGTTATGTTTGTTATTTTCCTTATCAGGCTGATTAACTTATCATGAGTTATAACGTTTTCATTTACTTAGTGCATGAATTCTATAATTAAGCAACAGATTGTCAGAAAGAATACTCTAGGGTGTTTCTCACACTATCCGTTTCTCTCACTCCTTGTATTAAAGAAAAAACTCCAAAGGTTTGGTCTGGTTTTATTTTGTTAAACGTCCTATTAACAGCTAAGGTCTTATAAGGACGTGTCTCCATGTGTGTTGTGTAAGTGTGCATGTGTGTCGGAGGCAGAGTAGGTTGGTGTATTTGCCTCCTTGTGATAGCGCGGATCTAATGCCGACTTTATAGTGCTGTCTCACTGAAATATAATACTGAAGACACCCGGCACAGCATTTCGCCCGATCATATTATCAGAGAGAAAAAACACCAAAGGGGGTGGATGGCGTTCTGTAGACGTCCGTCACCATTGTTAAAATAAAGTGTACTTATGTTATTAAGTTATTGAAGCATTATAAAATTATTTTTTCCCCTGGCTTTCAATTGTTTCTAACGCGAAGGTATTCGTCTCTCATTTTGATGTTATAGACGTTTAATTCCTTTGTTAAAGTGAACACTTGGCATTGAATACTTCTCAAGCTTGAATTCTTCAGTTACGTATGTTATTTTTATAATACACCAATTTCAAACAACCATATAACTCTGAGAAATGCACTGCACAAAGTGTGATTGATATGTAAAGTTTCTGTATAAATTTATGTTACAAATCTGTGATAACAGTTACAATGCTGACATGTTTTAATTGTAACGGGGACCGTTACGTAAGTCTCCCAAACTGCCCCATAGTCACAACGGAATGCATCGGAAAGAGTTCGCAATGTCATAATACTGTAGTAGGAGAGGGAAAATGCACAGCCAGACAGGTATTCGAACCCGGGACCCTTCAAATTCTAGATGGATGCTCTAACTAATTGAGCTACCTGGTCGCCGGCGATTGACCCAGGCCAGTTCCGCTACAATACACCTACGAATACTTTTGATGAAAATCGGAGAATATCAAAATTCTGGCCAAACAGAAGCCAGACCAGTAGCAATATTGTCCAATCGAGAAACAGAAATCGCAGTTGTATTGTCAAATTGACTTAAATTTTATTTTGAACAAAAATATCTTCATTTCGACCAATCATACAGTTCGTTAAGCTCTAAGCTTTAACTTGCTATTAATCAGAGACCAGTGCACAAAAAAACGTCGACGTTGACTCCAGTACGGAAGGTCAGTGGCCAGGCATGTCCTATCCACCCACTGTTATAGAACATCAACAGGGTTACATTTGTAAGAGAACGTTGCCCGTATGCTGCTCAAGTCACACGAGTAAAGTTCATTGTATCAAAATACATTCTCCTCAACATACTAATTATAGCGCAAGAGAAGCGTTTAGATTGAATTCGATTTACAGTTAGGTTAAGGAGATGGCCTTGAAATTTATGGAATACAGTAAAGTTTTATTAGAAAAACTAATAATCATAACACAAACCTGTATATGAACTAAAAACGATGGACCTGGCAGTCTTTTTACGGATTGAACAAGCTCAGAAAAAAACACTTTTAATTATCAATACCTTCATATTATATAAATTCTGAATTACAATTATAAAAGCAGCTTTTGACCACTTTAATTACGTGTATATCAACAAACGTATGTCAGACATGACGGACGACACAAACTATGAAGACCATGACCGTACACAGTACTATAGACCATGACCGTACACAGTTCTATAGACCATAACCGTACACAGTACTATAGACAATGGTGGTACACAGTACTATAGACCATGACCGTACACAGTACTATAGACCATAACCGTGCAAAGTACTATAGACCATGACCGTACACAGTTCTATAGACCATGACCGTACACAGTTCTATAGACCATAACCGTACACAGTACTATAGACCATGGTGGTACACAGTACTTTAGACCATGACCGTACACAGTACTATAGACCATGACCGTACACAGTACTATAGACAATGACTGTACACAGTACTATAGACCATAACCGTGCAAAGTACTATAGACCATGACCGTACACAGTACTATAGACCATAACCGTGCAAAGTACTATAGACCATGACCATACACAGTACTATAGACCATAACCGTGCAAAGTACTATAGACCATGACCATACACAATACTATAGACTATGGTGGTACACAGTACTAAAGATCATGTGGTACACAGTACTATAGACCATGACCGTAAACAATACTATAGACCATAACCGTACACAGCACTATAGACCATGACGGTACACAGTATTATAGACCATGGTGGTACACAGTACTATCAGTACTATAGACCATGACCGTACACATTACTATAGACAATTACTGTACACAGTACTATAGACCATACCCGTGCAAAGTACTATAGACCATGACGGTTCACAGTACTATAGACCATAACCGTACACAGCACTATAGACCATGACGGTACACAGTATTATAGACCATGGTGGTACAAAGTACTATAGACCATGACCGTACACATTACTATAGACAATTACTGTACACAGTACTATAGACCATACCCGTGCAAAGTACTATAGACCATGACCATACACAGTACTATAGACCATAACCGTACACAGTACTATAGAGCATGACCGTAAACAATACTATAGACCATAACCGTACACAGCACTATAGACCATGGTGGTACACAGTCCTAAAGATCATGACCGTACACAGTACTATCCTACATGAGTAGACCATGACCGTACACAGTTCTATAGACCATGACCGTATACAGTTCTATAGACCATGACCGTACACAGTAATATAGACCATGGTGGTACACAGTACTATCAGTACTATAGACCATGACCGTACACAGTTCTATAGACCATGACCGTATACAGTTCTATAGACCATAACCGTACACAGTAGTATAGACCATGGTGGTACACACTACTATAGACCATAACCGTACACAGCACTATAGACCATGGTGGTACACAGTACTATAGAGCATGACCGTAAACAATACTATAGACCATAACCGTACACAGCACTATAGACCATGGTGGTACACAGTACTATCGACCATGAACGTACACAGTACTATAGACCATGGTCGTACACAGTACTATAGACCATGACGGTACACAGTACTATAGACCATGGCCGTACACAGTACTATAGACCATGATGGTACGCAGTACTATAAACCATGACCGTACACAGTATGTCTTTCATGGCAGCAGATGGACTGCCGAGGAATGTCGCAATTTGCACCTCCCTACATGAGTAGACCATGACCGTACACAGTTCTATAGACCATAACCGTACACAGTAATATAGACCATGGTGGTACACAGTACTATCAGTACTATAGACCATGACCGTACACAGGACTATAGACCATGACCGTACACAGTAATATAGACCATGGTGGTACACAGTACTTTAGACCATGACCGTACACAGTACTATTGACCATGGTGGTACACACTACTATAGACCATAACCGTACACAGCACTATAGACCATGACGGTACACACTACTATAGACCATGACCGTACACAGTTCTATAGACCATGACCGTATACAGTTCTATAGACCATAACCGTACACGGTACTATAGACCATGGTGGTACACACTACTATAGACCATAACCGTACACAGTAATATAGACCATGGTGGTACACAGTACTATTGACCATGACCGTACACAGTACTATATGCCATGACCGTACACAGTACTATAGAACATAACCGTACACAGTACTATAGACCATGTCCGTACACAGTACTATAGACCATGGTCGTACACAGTACTATAGACCATGACCTATAGACCATGACCGTACACAGTATTATAGACCATGACCATACACAATACTATAGACCATGGTGGTACACAGTACTAAAGATCATGACCGTACACAGTACTATAGACCATGACCGTCCACAGTACTATAGACCATGGTGGTACACAGTACTATAGACCATGACCGTACACAGTACTATAGACCATGATCGTACACAGTACTATAGACCATGACCGTACACAGTACTATAGACCATGACCGTACACAGTACTATAGACCATGACCGTACACAGTACTATAGACCATGACCGTACACAGTACTATAGACCATGACCGTACACAGTACTATAGACCATGACCGTACACAGTACTATAGACCATGACCGTACACAGTACTATAGACCATGACCGTACACAGTACTATAGACCATGACCGTACACAGTACTATAGACCATGACCGTACACAGTACTATAGACCATGACCGTACACAGTACTATAGACCATGACCGTACACAGTACTATAGACCATGACCGTACACAGTACTATAGACCATGACCGTACACAGTACTATAGACCATGACCGTACACAGTACTATAGACCATGACCGTACACAGTACTATAGACCATGACCGTACACAGTACTATAGACCATGACCGTACACAGTACTATAGACCATGACCGTACACAGTACTATAGACCATGACCGTACACAGTACTATAGACCATGACCGTACACAGTACTATAGACCATGACCGTACACAGTACTATAGACCATGACCGTACACAGTACTATAGACCATGACCGTACACAGTACTATAGACCATGACCGTACACAGTACTATAGACCATGACCGTACACAGTACTATAGACCATGACCGTACACAGTACTATAGACCATGACCGTACACAGTACTATAGACCATGACCGTACACAGTACTATAGACCATGACCGTACACAGTACTATAGACCATGACCGTACACAGTACTATAGACCATGACCGTACACAGTACTATAGACCATGACCGTACACAGTACTATAGACCATGACCGTACACAGTACTATAGACCATGACCGTACACAGTACTATAGACCATGACCGTACACAGTACTATAGACCATGACCGTACACAGTACTATAGACCATGACCGTACACAGTACTATAGACCATGACCGTACACAGTACTATAGACCATGACCGTACACAGTACTATAGACCATGACCGTACACAGTACTATAGACCATGACCGTACACAGTACTATAGACCATGACCGTACACAGTACTATAGACCATGACCGTACACAGTACTATAGACCATGACCGTACACAGTACTATAGACCATGACCGTACACAGTACTATAGACCATGACCGTACACAGTACTATAGACCATGACCGTACACAGTACTATAGACCATGACCGTACACAGTACTATAGACCATGACCGTACACAGTACTATAGACCATGACCGTACACAGTACTATAGACCATGACCGTACACAGTACTATAGACCATGACCGTACACAGTACTATAGACCATGACCGTACACAGTACTATAGACCATGACCGTACACAGTACTATAGACCATGACCGTACACAGTACTATAGACCATGACCGTACACAGTACTATAGACCATGACCGTACACAGTACTATAGACCATGACCGTACACAGTACTATAGACCATGACCGTACACAGTACTATAGACCATGACCGTACACAGTACTATAGACCATGACCGTACACAGTACTATAGACCATGACCGTACACAGTACTATAGACCATGACCGTACACAGTACTATAGACCATGACCGTCCACAGTACTATAGACCATAACCGTACACAGTACTATAGACCATGGTGGTAAACAGTACTATAGACCATGACCGTACACAGTACTATAGACCATGACCGTCCACAGTACTATAGACCATGCCCGTACATGTGTTGGGTACAATGTAACATATGTTTTATACGTGTAGATAATCCACCCTTATGTACTTACCTTACCAGGATATCGACAATAGGTACAAAGGTCGCTTAGTACATCATCAGTAACGATGCACGAGTAAACAGATGTGACAGGATGATCATCACAGAGGGATCAATAGAATCTTCGACGACAGACTTGTAGAGGACAAAAAAGCAGATATGAATTGAGGGCGGAGGTTATTGAGCTGTTTCTGATTCAGGTAACATCGCCGGTATTCGTACACGAGTTTTACTCTGTATTCAGTCGAGGTATAATTGCCGAGTAAACAGTGTATGTTGACAGGTAGAATATAATGTTAATTGATATCAACTTTCCCTACTGAGTTCCCTGTGCCCAGGGTGGCCATTTGTTTGTTAGGATAATTGAAGAATGTTTTAACTTGTGTCGATCACAAATAAGAACATGTTTGTTCTTGCTCTAAAAGTCAAATAAACAGTATTGGTTGTCTGACATGGCACCACTTGGTATCTCTACCTTTTTCTGTGCCTAAGGATCCCCATACACATTCCAAAAACATTTGAAACTGTTCAGGCATGATATATAATTTCTGAACAGAAAACGTTAGGGGACTTTTATCAGAAAGAAGATAGAAGAAATAAACAAAATACAATCAACAACTGTGTCATTAGCGTAAACATTAGTTGATCTAGACCGAGATTCGAACTATCACTTCAGATTGGTATTCTATCTATCCAGACGGAAGTTAAGGGGAGGTAACTGATGGTACCCTTTCCGTGGTATGATATTTCAGATGTATTTCAGCTTGATATGTAGCGGAACTGGATTGGGTCGACCGACGGCGATCAGATAGCTCAAGTGGTAGAGCGTCCGTCTTGTTTCAAGCATTTGGTGTATACTTGGCAAGGGGATACCCGAACCTGTGTTGTATATGATTGTGTCTTGGGGGGCGAATACTCAGAAAAAGGAGGGAGGAATGTAGCAGAACTGGATTGGGTCGACCAGATAGCTCACTTGGTAGAGCGTCCCTCTAGAGTTCGGATGGTCCCGGGTTCGAACCTGTGCATTTTTCCTCTCCTGTTACAGATACTTTTATGTGACCTTTCTCGACAAGTAAAATCACAAACAAACAACCAAATGTAAACAAAGTAAAAAACGGGCAAGACACTTTTGATGACATGCATCACAGCCTACAGGTGGCTATCTGTTCCAATTTAATACAGTGTGACAAGATTAATACATGAATCTGCATCATGTCTTTCATTACTTATATGTTAAGACATAATAATAGCTGTCAAATATATCATTTAACCAGTAGTTGTAGAAAGGCGTCGAGGTATGACTAGCGTTGCCGTGTCAAAGTGAGGGCTCCCCGGGGGCTGCCGTGCTCTGAGCGCCGCTTGTGACGAAGTGGCCAATACAGCGTTGTTCTCCATCAAGCTCAATTGTCACTGTATCCCTCCTGACTATTGCAAATACAGGAGCTCTCTGCAGATTTCAGCGTCATTGAAACATTGCATGTCTGCTGTTGTTTTAAGACATCAAAAATGAAATAGGTTACCCGTGTTTGTGAAGCATTGAATTTTGAGATATTGCAAGGGATCTCCAAAATCATTTGAAACTGTTAGTATGTAATTTTTCAGTTCACTATTTGGTGATTTAGTGGCTTCAGGCATTCGTTTTTCGGCTAAGTGCATAGAGTGTATGCTATCTCGCGCGTGTGTAGCAGCCGTTCAAAACTAAATATCTTGTCGGAATAAATCAGATATATCGGTACAATTTTTCGGTGTTTTTTATTTATTGAAAAATGATTCTCGTGATAGTCCGATGAATTGTTCCTTGCAGTTTTTGAGTTTTATAAGTAACAGAAACATCACAATTCCTTGTGATGCCAAGGATTTCTACCGTAGAGATAACTTTAACAGTGTTTGTCATCTGACGTGATTCACAACTATAGAATGTCAGTATCTGCTGTGAAGAATAGTTAACCAGAGAGCCATTTTCAAACTAGGAGTTGCCTAACATTCCAGGGTATCGACTTGTCCTTTAAGGGTTCATTCTTTCTTTCCGGTTTAGTAACCTTTCGGTTTCGAGTTTTTCAGTTTACTTTAATCATATGGAGAGGCGGCATTGCACTGTCCCTTTGGTGCCGAAATTATGCTATTTGTCAGTTTGTTTGGCTATTGTTTCAATCCATATAATGACAACATTAACTGTACGGTCAACTGTGGATAATTCCAAAATATGGCCAGACTTTGAATTCCGTTGTTCTTAGTTATTGTAATGTTAATCCCTAACTGTCTGCGTGATCCTTGCATAGTAATGACCTACCAGAACTTGGTGAGTATTTAGTAGAACAATTACAGAATTTTACGGTGGATACATTCCCGCATATAGACGAGAAGCAGCCATGTCGGTCGTGCGTTTACAACAGATACTGTCTGATGTTGTCCACCGACTACACACCGCCACCTAACATACGGCCATGCCCTAATTGAGTAATTGGTGCGTCCAGGATGTCTGAACATTATTTGTTTCCTCGCATAAATAATATTTTTACAGATGATCGGTCACAATCTAGTTTTCCCGTTACACGGTCATACGAGAATCAAGCACACCAGCACAGCACCCGATGTACAACCACTGCAGTCACAAGCTCTGGAAATAACTGGACGGGTTATAGATCTGGGAACACCGTGGCCGACATAAACTTCTGCTTCTTTTAAAGTTATATGAACTACCGCGGTCCACAAGTCGCCGTGCTCTGTGCATAATGGTTAATTGACAAAGGCCAGTAACGGCGTGGGCCAGGGTCAGGCACGGAGATGTGCGATGTTAAACCAAATTGACAGCTCGAAGGCCAGTCAATTGTCAATGCCATTTGTGGTTATGCGCAATGTGGATTCCAAGGGTGCAAAAAATTACAGTCACAGAGCAGGTCAATGTCAAGTATTGCGGTGCGCAGGACTTAATTCCAAAGTCGCGGCTTGTGAATGCTTTTCATACTGAAGGTAAATGTCAGGTACTGTGGTGTACAATGAACCAAAATTGTGAAGGCCAGTTTTTGATCTTCAAGGCGTGTATTTTAGCGAAGTTCAAGGTCATGTAGTATGGTTTGCCATACTTATTCTCAAGAGCGTGTACAGGCCCGTCACACAGATCGCGAGGTAAATGTACTGTAGTGACTCTAGGGTGGCCTTGTGAAAGCCAGCCAAAGCGAGGGTCAAGGTCAGGAACAGTCGCGAGGATGTGCGCGTTTGACGGACAATAAGACGGAAGGTAAAGTGCCAGTATTTAAAGGCAGTTTACTACGGCGTGTTTCACTCTCCTTGCCCACCCCATAGTTATTATCGTACTTTAGATTTACCATGATGTAGATATACGTCACTGCCACTTGCCAACCAATGATTATCTCCGAATTTTACATTACCGCTCGGTAAAAAACCGCGTATTGTCCAAGTATGACTTTGATTTAAGTATGATGCCCCACACTTCTAACGTAGACTGATGTGGCGATGATGGTCTCAAAAACGTTTATAGTGGGATGCTGAGAAATGAATGTTCAACATTTTGTATGTATAGTTCACAAGTAAACTGTTTATCTGATCAAGATATTGCAGCTTCTTATAGAAACTGCAAGCATTTGTTCTTCCACCTATTATGTCACTAGGAAAGTTGGTAGTTGACAGTTTGTATGGGGTCTGAAGTCTATGGTTTCAACCTGTTATGTCACTAGGAAAGTTGGTAGTTCAGTTTTAATCAGGACTGAATGCCAATGGCTCCAAGTTGTTATATCGACATGAACGGGAGTTGAAAGGTTTAAATGGTAGGAGAGTCTGTAGGATAAGGTAGAAGGCTCTTTATCGTAGGGTAGACGAGTTTGTATGGTAGGATAGGAGAGTCTGTATGGTAGGGTAGGAGAGTCTGTGTGGTAGGGTAGACGAGTTTGTATGGTAGGGTAGGAGAGTCGGCATGGTAAGGTAGAAGGCTCTTTATCGTAGGGTAGAC
>NW_018408569.1:29710-43948 GCF_002113885.1 Mizuhopecten yessoensis
TGGTAAGGTAGGAGAGTCTGAATGGTAGGGGAGGGGAGTCTGTATGTTAGGGTAGGAGAGTCTGTATGGTAGGGTAGGAGAGTCTGTATGGTAGGATAGGAGAGTCTGTATGGTACGGTAGGATAGTTTGTATGGCAGGGTAGGAGAGTCTGTATGGTAGTGTAGGGGAGTCTGTATGGTAGGGTAGGAGAGTCTGTATAGTACGGTAGGAGAGTTTGTATGGTAGGGTAGGATAGTCTGTATGGTAGGGTAGGGGAGTCTGTATGATACGGTAGGAGAGTTTGTATGGTAGGGTAGGAGAGTCCGTATGGTAGGGTAGGAGAATCTGTATGTTAGGGTAGGATAGTCTGTATGGTAGGGTAGGAGAGTCTGTATGATAGGGTAGGAGAATCTGTATGTTAGGGTAGGGGAGTCTGTATGGTAGGGTAGGGGAGTCTGTATGGTAGGATAGGATAGTCTGTATGGTACGGTAGGGGAGTTTGTATGGTAGGATAGGAGAGTCTGTATGGTACGGTATGAGAGTTTGTATGGTAGGGGAGGGGAGTCTGTATGTTAGGGTAGGAGAGTCTGTATGGTACGGTATGAGAGTCTGTATGGTAGGGTAGGAGAGTCTGTATTGTAGGGTAGAGGAGTCTGTATGGTAGGGTAGGGGAGACTGTATGGTAGGGTAGGAGAGTCTGTGTGGTAGGGTAGGAGAGTCAGTATGGTAGGGTAGGAGAATTTGTATGGTACGGTAGGAGAGTCTGTATTGTAGGGTAGAGGAGTCTGTATGGTAGGGTAGGGGAGACCGTATGGTAGGGTAGGAGAGTCTGTGTGGTAGGGAAGGAGAGTCAGTATGGTAGGGTAGGAGAGTCTGTATGGTACGGTAGGAGAGTTTGTATGATGAGGTAGGAGAGTTTGTATGGTAGGGGAGGGGAGTCTGTTTGTTAGGGTAGGAGAGTCTGTATGGTACGGTAGGAGAGTCTGTATGGTACGGTAGGAGAGTTTGTATGGCAGGGGAGGGGAGTCTGTTTGGTAGGGTAGAGGAGTCTGTATGGTAGGGTAGGGGAGACTGTATAGTACGGTAGGAGAGTCTATATGGTACGGTAAGAGAGTTTGTATGGTACGGTAGGAGAGTTTGTATGGTACGGTAGGAGAGTCTGTATGGTAGGGTAGGGGAGGCTGTATGGTAGGATAGGAGAGTCTGTATGGTAGGGTGGGAGAGTCTGTATGGTACGGTAGGAGAGTCTGTATGCTAGGGTAGGAGAGTTTGTATGGTAAGGTAGGAGAGTCTGTATGGTAGGGTAGGGGAGACTGTATGGTAGAGTAGGAGAGTTTAGGGTAGGATAGTCTGTATGGTAGGGTAGGAGAGTCTGTATTGGAGGGTAGAGGAGTCTGTATGGTAGGGTAGGAGAGTCTGTATAGTACGGTAGGAGAGTCTGTATGGTAGGGTAGGTGAGTCTGTATGGTAGGGTAGGGGAGACTGTATGGTAGGGTAGGAGAGGCTGTATGGTAGGGTAGATGAGTCTGTATGGTAGGGTAGGGGAGGCTGTATGGTAGGATAGGAGAGTCTGTATGGTAGGGTAGGGGAGACTGTATGGTAGGGTAGGGGAGGCTGTATGGTAGGATAGGAGAGTCTGTATGGTAGGGTAGGGGAGTCATTATGATAGGGTAGGAGAATCTGTATGGTTGGTTAGGAGAGTTTGTATGGTAGGGTAGGAGAGTCTGTATGGTAGGGTAGAGTAGTCTGTATGTTAGGGTAGGGGAGTCTGTATGGTAGGGTAGGAGAGTCTTTATGGTACGGTAGGAGAGTTTGTATGGTACGGTAAGAGAGTTTGTATGGTAGGGGAGGGGAATCTGTATGTTAGGGTAGGAGAGTCTGTATGGTAAGGTAGATGAGTCTGTATGGTAGGGTAGGGGAGACTGGATGGTAGGATAGGAGAGTCTGTATGGTAGGGTAGGAGAGTCTCTATGGTACGGTAGGAGAGTCTGTATGCTAGGGTAGGAGAGTCTGTATAGTACGGTAGGAGAGTCTGTATGGTAGGGTAGGGGAATATGTATGGTAGGGTAGGGGAGTCTGTATGGTAGGATAGGAGAGTCTGTATGGTACGGTAGAAGAGACTGTATGGTACTGTAGGGGAGTCTGTATGGTATGGTAGGAGAGTTTTTATGGTAGGTGGTAGGGTAGAGGAGTCTGTATGTTAGGGTAGATGAGTCTGTATGGTAGGGTAGGGGAGACTGTATGGTAGGATAGGAGAGTCTGTATGGTAGGGTAGGGGAGACTGTATGTTAGGGTAGGAGAGTCTGTATGGTAGGGTAGGAGAGTTTGTATGGTAGGGGAGGGGAGTCTGTATGGTAGGGTTGGAGAGTCTGTATGGTACGGTAGGAGAGGCTGTATGGTAGTGTAGGAGAGTATTATGGGAGGGTAGGAGAGTCTGTATGGTACGGTAGGAGAGTCTGTATGGTAGTGTAGGAGAGTATTATGGTAGGGTAGGAGAGTCTGTATGGTACGGTAGGAGAGTCTGTATGGTAGGGTAGGGGAGAATATGTATGGTACGGTAGGAGAGTCTGTATGGTAGGGTAGGAGAGTCTGTATGGTACGTGAGGTGAGTCTGTATGGTAGGATAGGAGAATATGTATGGTACGGTAGGAGAGTCTGAATGGTAGGGTAGGAGAGTTTGTATGGTAGGATAGGAGAACATGTATGGTACGGTAGGAGAGTCTGTATGGTAGGGTAGGAGAGTTTGTATGGTAGGGGAGGGGAGTCTGTATGGTAGGGTTGGAGAGTCTGTATGGTAGGGTAGGAGAGTCTGTATGGTAGGGTAGGAGAGTTTGTATGGTAGGGTAGGGTAGATCGTATGGTAGGATAGGAGAGTTTGTATGGTAGGGTAGGAGGCTCTTTATCGTAGGGTAGACGAGTTTGTATGGTAGGATAGGAGAATATGTATGGTAGGGTAGGAGAGTCTGTACGGTAGGGTAGGAGAGTCTGTATGGTAGGCTAGGAGAGTCTGTATGGTAGGGTGGGAGAGTCTGTATGGTAGGGTAGGCGAGTCTGTATGGTAGGGTAGGAGGGTCTGTATGGTACGGTAGGAGAGTCCGTATGGTAGGGTAGGAGAGTCTGTACGGTAGGGTAGGAGAGTCTGTATGGAAGGATAGGAGAGTATGTATGGTAGGGTAGGTGAGTCATTATAATTTGGGAGGAGAATCTGTATGTGGTAGGGTAGGAGAGTCTGTATGGAAGGATAGGAGAGTATGTATGGTAGGGTAGGTGAGTCATTATAATTTGGGAGGAGAATCTGTATGTGGTAGGGTAGGAGGGTCTGTATGGTACGGTAGGAGAGTTTGTATGGTAGGAGAGGAGAACCTGTATGGTAGGGTAGGAGAATATGTATGGTACGGTAGGAGAGTCTGTATGGGAGGGTAGGAGAGTCTGTATGGTAGGGCAGGAGAGTCTGTATGGTAGGGTAGGACAGTCATTATGATAGGGTAGGAGAATCTGTATGGTAGGTTAGGAGAGTTTGTATGGAAGGGTAGGAGAATCTGTATGGTAGGTTAGGATAGTTTGTATGGTAGGGTAGGGTAGATCGTATGGTAGGATAGGATAGTCTGTATGTTAGGGTAGGAAAGTCTGTATGGTAGGGTTGAAGACTCTGTATGGTAGAGTAGGGTAGTATGTATGTTAGGGTAGGAGAGTCTGTATGGTAGGGTAGGAGAGTCTGTATGGTAGGATAGGAGAGTCTGTATGGTACGGTAGAAGAGACTGTATGGTACTGTAGGGGAGTCTGTATGGTATGGTAGGAGAGTTTTTATGGTAGGGTAGGGGACTATGTATGGTAGGGTAGGAGAGTCTGTATGGTAGGATCGGAGAGTCTGTATGGTATGGTAGGAGAGTCTGTATGGTACTGTAGGAGAGTTTGTATGGTAGGGTAGACGAGTTTGTATGGTATGGTAGGGGAGTCTGCATGGTACGGTAGGAGAATCTGTATGTTAGGGTAGGAGAGTCTGTATGGTAGGTAGGAGAGTTTGTATTGTAGGCTAGTGGAGTCTGTATGGTAGGGTAGGGGAGTCTGTATTTTAGGGTAGGGGAGTCTGTATGGTACGGTAGAGAAGTCTGTATGGTACGGTAGGGGAGTCTGTATGGTACGGTAGGAGGTCTGTTTGGTACGGTAGGAGAGTGTGTATGGTAAGGTAGGAGAGTCTGTGTTTTAGGGTAGGTATCGATCCCCGATACACGTTAGTGACTACTGGTCGGTAATAATTACTCTCGATACAATATCAGTTGACACCGACAGTAATTCATTAAGTCAAATACTATATAGAACTGCATGTCCGGTGTCCATCAAACCAGGCAATATATTGCAGACCTTTACACAACGCGCACATGTTATCGTAACTTGGCTGATTTGCGCCGCCGATCTGATTTCCTGTCGCTAGGGCAATGTCGGGCGACGTTTCGTCATCAGGAAGTACAAGGTTTAAAGGCAGCTGCCCATGTTTATTTGCAACATTAAGTGGAATGGACCACAGTTAATAGGGCATTAAGTCTCGGCACCTGCTGTGCTTTGTCTTTAATCCCACTTTCTCTTACTTATCAATCATCGTGATGTAGGTTTTATTGTATTACTTCCTGTTTCAGAATCCAATAGTAAATCGTCAGGAAAATACTCACTGCTGCTAATCATGTGATGAGTTTTGTTAAATTATGTAACCATTGTGATGTGTTTTATAATGTTATGTCGCCAGGAGGTAAAAATGTTGCGTGTCTAACGCATTAGACTACAATGTATCAATGAAGTATAGTTCCATTTCTACAAAAACAAAAACAAAAAAAAACGAGTTAGGCTCTCGACGTCGTCTGTTGTAATATCCCCCTACTGATGTATATTATCATTTAATGTCGTTATATCATACTGGTGACGGTTAGCTTTTTGCTTTTCATGATTCAAAATATGTTTCAGTATAATTAATTGTTATTAAAAATAACGCGTCCTAAGACTAATACTCGGTAGTCTATTTGTCAGGGTTAAAGATGAATGCTAGTGATTTAAATGTTTAAACCAAACCACCGTGACACCTACATTTGTAATGTCTAAGAATGAACAAAACGTATTTTAAAAACAAGCAAGTTTTATTTCAGTCTTTTCTCGTGCGCTGTTACAGGCGGACGGCTAGTTGTATAATATACTAAAATTGCATAGTGATGATAGAAATATCAATGATAACGTTTCTACAAAGGTGAAACATTGTCACCAACTCGTGCTGAATAAAACATGAGCTTAGTTTGTATAGTGCATCATGTATTTACTACTGGGCTTATACATACCATGTAATTAGAGTGCCGATATATATATATATATATATATGATATATTTTATACTAGATAAGTAAGAGTGCAAATATATATACCAGGTACGTATATATATCTCAATTAGTGGATAAAAACTAGGGTAATGGTGCCATCTGTCAAAGTGTGTCAGTTATAACATTTCTACATGTCTATTGATTACCAGTGTAGCGAACAATCTCTGCTCTCGGTGTAGATTGATTTCAATTTTGTTTCAACGATGGTGACGTGTTCTCGTGCAGATTTTGAAGAGCCAAATTTTTAATGTGCACTGTGTCCGTGCCATCTAGCCTTTGACATGATTGTCACATTGAATGTGCTTTATACATACCAACAATCCCGGTAGTTCACCGAGGGACATTTGATCTTCTACTTCCCGAAACAAAAAGTATGTCATGTTTGATTAGTGTTATGGGCTCGAGCTTTAAGAGGATGTTTTTTGTCTACCCGTCGAATTATTTATTACTTCACACTGTTTTAATAGTTTTGTTGTACAGCTTCCTTTCTTAGTGCGTAACCAGGGAAACAAAAACCAAAGCATCAACACAAAACAATGATATATATCAAAGCGTCAACGCACCAGGAAAAAATATACCACAGTGTCTACACACCAGGACAAAATATACCACAGTGTCTACACACCAGGACAGAATATACCACAGTGTCTACACACCAGGACAGAATATACCACAACGTCAACACACCAGGACAGAATATACCACAGCGTCAACACACCAGAACAGAATATACCATAGTGTAAACACATAAGGACAGACTATATCACAGTGTCTACACACCAGGACAGAATATACCACAGTGTCTACACACCAGGACAAAATATACCACAGTGTCTACACACCAGGACAGAATATACCACAGTGTCAACACACCATGACAGAATATACCACAGTGTCTACACACCAGAACAGAATATACCACAGCGTCAACACACCAGACCAGAATAAACCATAGTGTAAACACATAAGGACAGACTATATCACAGTGTCTACACACCAGGACAGAATATACCACAGTGTCAACACACCAGGACAGAATATACCACAGTGTCTACACACCAGGACAGAATATCCCACAGTGTCTACACACCAGAACAGAATATACCACAGTGTCAACACACCAGGACAGAATATACCACAGTGTATACACACCAGGACAGAACATACCACAGCGTCAACACACCAGAACAGAATATGCCATAGTGTAAACACATAAGGACAGACTATATCTCAGTGTCTACACACCAGGACAGAATATACCACAACGGCAACACACCAGGACAGAATATACCACAGTGTATACACACCAGGACAAAATATACCACGGTGTCTACACACCAGCAGAGAATATACCGGAGCGTCAACACACCAGAACAGAATATACCATAGTGTTAACACATAAGGATAGAATATACCACAGTGTATACACACCAGGACAAAATATACCACGGTGTCTACACACCAGCAGAGAATATACCGGAGCGTCAACACACCAGAACAGAATATATACCATAGTTTCAACACACCAGGACATAATAAACCACAGCGTTAACACACCAGGACAGAATAAACCACAGCGTCAACACACAGGGACAAAATATACCACAGCGTCAACACACAGGGAAAAAATATACCACAGCGTCAACACACAGGGATAAAATATTCAACAGCGTCAACACACAGGGACAAAATATACCACAGCGTCAACACACAGGGATGAAATATACCACAGCGTCAACACACAGGGATAAAATATACCACATCGTCAACACACAGGGACAAAATATATCACAGCGTCAACACACAGGGATAAAATATTCCACAGCGTCAACACACAGGGACAAAATATACCACATCGTCAACACACAGGGATAAAATATACCACAGCGTCAACAAACAGGGATAAAATATACCACAGCGTCAACACACAGGGATAAAATATACCACAGCGTCAACACACATGACAAAATATACCACAACATCAACACACAGGTACAAAATATACCACATCGTCAACACACCAGGACAAACTATACCAGTGTCAGCACACAAAGCTGAAACATACCACAGTGTCGACATACCAGGACGAAATATTCCACAGCGTCAACACACCAGGGCAGAATATACCACAGCGTCAACACACAGGGACAACATATACCACAGCGGCAACACACAGGGACAAAATATACCACAGCGTCAACACACCACGACAGAATATACCAGAACACCAACACACAGGTACAAAATATACCACCGCGTCAACACACCAGGACAAAATATACCAGTGTCAGCACACAAAACTGAAACATACCACAGTTTCAACATACCAGGACGAAATATACCATAACGTCAACACACCAGGGCAGAATATATTATAGCGTCAACATACCAGGCCAAAATGTACCACATCGTCAACACGTCATGAATGTAACAGTGTCAGCATACAAAGATGAAACATTCCACAATGTCGACTTACCAGGACAAAATATACCACAGCGTCAACACACAGGGACAACATATACTACAGCGTCGTCAATAACTCAAGACAAAACATAACTCAGTTTCAACACACCAGGACAGAATATACCATAGCGTCAACACACCAGGATAGAAAATACTACAGCGTCAACACAAAGGGACAAGATATACCACAGCGTCATCACGTCATGACAAAATGTACCAGTGTCAGCATACAAAGATGAAACATACCACAGTGTCGACATACCAGGACAAAATATACCACAGCGTCAACACACCAGGACAGAATGTACCACAGTGTCGACACATCAAGAACAAATATTCTCATATACTTCACAGGGGGATCCCGCTGTTTCTAGGGAAAAGATAACTCTTTCTCCCACCCTTCACAGGTGTGTCTCCCATTTAAGCCGGGAAAGATCAGCTTGTCACCCCCTACGGGGAGATAGCCTCGTGCCGATTAGCACGTGTTCAATTGTGACATCATTAAAATGCGTCATCGATAAATGTGACGTCATCAAAAGTGAATGACGATATGCATACCCCACATGTGTTTTTGTTTACAAACATGACAAACTAATAAAATCTGTTACCTGTAACTGAGCGAGATCGGGTTATCTCAGTCGAGGGCTAAGATTCTGTAACATAATCTCAACCGAAGCGTAAGCCGAGGTTGGGATGTTACATAATCTTAGCCCTCGACTGAGATAACCCGATCTCGCTCACTTACAGGTAATTGATTGTTTTTCTCGCACCTTTTACTTAAAAATATTCAATTTCGCCATTGTCTACACGTATCCTGTCGGGACCTCAAACAAATACGACCTCTTCACTTGAAAATTCACACACATGACCGAGTATGACACATACACACTATCCGTGTGTCATTGACAGTTTTTCCCGTGCAGTTTGCTCTCTATAGGCGTTGACCAGTTTGCACGTTTTTCTCGTCCAGCCATCCAATTCGACAATGACAGTTTATTTTTCAACTGTTGGGTCACTCTGTTGAGACCAGTGAGCAGTAAAAACAGCATTATAACGTTTTAATTTGTGATTAATGCTATGCCGAGGCACAATGAAAATGACCGCCTCCGGATTATTGGTATGCTTCAAGCTGGTATGGGCAAAGCCGTTGTCTCTATACATTTTCATGTCCATCGAAACACAATCCGGGATTTGTGGAGGCGACATCAACAGTTTGGCCACGTCGGCGATCGACCTCGTGCGGGACGTCCACGTGTGACGTCACGTCAACAGGACAATCATATTCGGCTTGTCCATTTGAGAAATCGCTTCCAAACGGCATGTTTGCTACCAATAAGCCCGAGAACTGTACGGAACCGATTGCGTGAACGAGCTATCCGTCCGCGACGTCCTGCAATCCACCCAGTTCTTCTGCCACGTCATCGTGTAGCACGTCTGGACTGGTGCAGAAGGCATCTGCGATTTACTCGACGGGATTGGGCAAGCATTTTGTTTACGGACGAGTCGCGAGTCCACCTGGATAGTAGTGACGGCCGTTCCTGAGTGTATCGTCGCTACGTTGCCGTGACGAGATCCCCCGGACCCACGTCGCTCCGTTCGTGCAAGGGCAACATCGTCACATTACGCTACAGCAGGACAACGCCAGGCCATACACAGCTCGCGTCGCTATGGACTTTCTGGCCCAGCAGAACGTTGACGTGTTGCCCTGGCCTGCTGTATCCCCGATATGTCGCCCATTGAACACGTCTCGGATGAAATGAAGCGCAGATTACGGTCATTACCTAATCAACCGGTGACGTTGGCTGATTTGCCTGCAGCGTTGGTACAGATCACGAATGCCATCCCACAAGCATTCTTGAATCGTCTGATAGGCTCCATGCGTCGACGTTGCCAGGCTTGCATTCAGGCAAACGGTGGTCATACGAGGTGTTAACTTTGTGAACTCAGTATTAACCCCTGCTGTGTTTACGTCACTTCTGTGCGGAACTTATTGATTCCATAACGTTGAAATGGAATGCAACTGTTAATAAATAACAAATGAATTGTCCCTGAAAACCTTGTTGTTTTACGTCATACACATTTATTTTTATAACACATTTTAGGCATGCACCGTTTCTTTTTTCCGCTAGTATAGTTCGTACTTACAAAGAAGAAAACGCCATTCACAGTGAAGATTATAATGCAGGTAGTCAATTTCGAGCCGATTTTTATGAGTATATACCCTATGTGACGTCACACTTCGAATCAAAGAAACTTTGTTGCCACGAAGTTTTTGAAGGAGCTTACATCTCCTCGTCAGAGTCTGTTATGATTGGACGTCTGGGGGACTAGGTGGATTTACCACTGGATTAGTGTGATTGTTAATTGTGATATTAAACACACCGCCATGGATAACACTTCCTGTAAACACAGATCTTTTGGATGTCTGTTGAGCACACATGTTGGATTGTCGGTACACACATGGGACGCGACAATTTTGACCTCGATCTGCCAGATTGTTGTCAGTAGTGTTACAAAGCATAGACGATACGCTACTTTTTTGTGCACTTGTCATTGGCCGGTGTGTCAGGGATGTCATTCTCCAGGAGTTTCTGACAGAGATGTTATCTAACGGAAGTATTAGTAAGTCTTTTTCACATTTTCAGTTCGCATTTGCTGCTCTGGCCCACAAGGCATCTTGCGAACCACTCCTCGTATTTTTTTTTTTATCGTACTCGCCAACCACTCCTCGTATATTTATTTTTATCGTACTCGCGGCCAGATAGAACTGGTGGTAATTTTCAGAGAAATTCGCTGGTCTCCTCTTTTTGTATGTCTTTTATATAGCGACTGGACACCTCTCGGGATTTTCAAAATTTTCGTATACCTTGTTTTCTTTTCTAAATAGAGAAATGTCTGCCCCTGTTTTAGTTTTAGTTTGCANATTGATATCCGCATCGGAAATCGCATCTGCTGTTTTTGGTTGATTTCCAAGACCTTGTTTTTTGAGATTTTTTGCTTGCTTTTTAAAGTGCTTCTTGTTTTTGTGAAACAGACAGATGTTATTTAACTTTCACCGTACTTTTTTTTGTTTAAGTTCCCTTTCAAAACTTCCTAACATTTCTCCTAGAGTTGTTGGCTCGTATTTAGACCCATCTTTTTGTCTAACACTCATGGAAAAATTAGCAAGAAGTAGATTAAGCTCTTCATGTGGTATATCCGATATTTCTCGACTTTCCTGCTGGGTTGTAAAAAAATATGTAGAAACTTTAAATGTCCGGATATTTTTCTTTTAGTGCTTTCATTTTCGTTTTCTGTTATAAAATCGTCTACGTCGTCTGTTGTGAAAGCGATAAATCTATCGTTTGCATTTTTTACATAAGCTTTAGGTGGACGGGGCTGGGGTCTTCTGAATTTAGGCAGATCCATATATATGTAGCTCGTCATCTAGTGCCAAACTCGGTCCGGAAGGGGTGCGGATGGCGTTAGCCCGTGGGGTTTGGGCAGTTGCACTGGGTGGAGCTGTTTCACTGGGGCTCGGGGGTGGGGCGGTAGCACTGCGACCCGTGGGTCGCATATTTCGTGGACATGTTTTTAGGTGGTGAATTGTGTGGATCAAATAGACGTAGCAGTTCATCATCAAATACAACATGGTCATCAAGACCTTTGATTAATTCGTGCCTTGCACATCTTATAATTTCACCATCAAAGGAATGAATTACATAAAAACTATATGTGCCTAAGGGTTTTTCAATTGACACAACTTTACCATGCCTTCCATTTTGTCCAAAACGTACCGTATCACCATTTCTGAAGTCCATTATAATTCTGTCACAGTCGATCGAGCAGACGAGAATACATTAAATAATCAATAATTGATGACGTAATAACACGATTGTCAACAAATGGTATTTTGTTGTGCACAGTTAGCGCAAGTGTGTAGAATTGCATTTTCCATTAGAATATGATGAATTATGGAACATCATTGAAATATATACAGCAATTTTGAAACGATTTCAAAATATTTAACAATAAATGTGCCATTTTGATGTTTGGTAATCGTTCACCGACTACGACAGTCTGTGTTAACAATTGTTATCAAATTTGCGGGCGGATGAATACATCGCTGTGTGAAATTTCCGCGAAAATTCACGTACATGTGCGAGACAGATCGGGCGAGATAGAAAAATCTAGTATGGGGTATCACGTGGGATATCCCTGTCGGAGGTGCGAGAATAATGGCGGTGGAACTGTGACTGAAATAATAGGATGGGAGAAAAATAATCATCCCCTACCTTGAGGGTGTAACAGAGAAATCTCCATCCCTCATGGTGATTTTTTTGGTTGTTCAACCCTCTGTAAGACCCTCAAGGTAGGGGAAGATTTCAAGACAAACTATACATGTACTACAGTGTCAACACATCAGAATAAAATTTACCTCATTGCAAATACAGCGCAAAACCAAGCAACAACATTTATATCATCTTCAAACGTTTCCATAGGTTTGACAATAAAAAAGGACAGTCCACAGTACCTAGCAAACAATCTAGAGATACGACGTAAGGAAGCATAGATTTAGACATCACTTTACCGATACAGAGAGCCAAACAAAGCAAGCATCCTACTTCACCATGCGACCATTTCGTTCAATTAGAATTCATCATTGGTGCAAAAGTCAAGAATATGAAAATCAATGTCTAAAGTGTTCAGAAACATATGTAAAGCTACAGCTAAAAGGGAAAGGTGTCTATGGAACGTTACACATTTATCACTTTTAACTACACTTACATTTAGCGTTTCACCAATACACTGAATTTCGTGTACACCGTGTGAGAATGAATAACAGCTATATGGTAACGGCCAGCACCAGGGACTGATAGTCACAGCATAATCAACCACCTTGTAACATAAACTTATCACTACAAACACGAGGTAGACGGCACCTAACATAGTAACATCTTACCAATGGACACTGGGCTTCCATAATTATAGAGTTACATCAATTAACACTCTCACTGGGCATCCTTTGTTACTAAAAATAGATAAATCACAAGAGAATACCGACCGAACAAATGTCACCCAAACCGAACAAAACTATATTACCATTGAAACCATTGAAAACAAGAAGTAGGAAAATACGACCTTAGGCTAAGTTTTATTCGGCGATACCAGCCGTGTAAATCTGGGTCAAACCCACTTAATGCGACAATCTAAAAATAAGAATCCGACATAATAATATCGAAACATGAAGGCAAACTAATAAGCATAACAAAATCATCAGCCTTCATTTCACACATTGCAATAGAATATTCCCTAAGATGATTGTTAACACGACCTTGGTCATAATCTTCATCCACATTCAATGCTCAACACCTTCTGTTGTATGTTTGTCCGTCAAGATAATCACGATATTCGGAACAAGTCCTTGTATTCCGATCAACTCTGACGTTTAGACATAACAATTTAGAAAGCAGGGATGTTACTATCAAGAGAGGGAACGTTGACGGTAGGAAAATCTAAGTAATCATGCTTATCGTACATCTTGTAGTAATCTGTCCTTGTTGGTCTTACTGTAAGTAAATGTATTGGTAAGCGGTTGATAAGGAATAGTCTGTAGTGTCCTTAATTTCAATTTCAGGAGCCTACATATGTGATATATATGCCAATGGACACGCCCGTTCTGCTTTCTTAGTTATAACATCAAGAGACGCCCCCACTGTGCTTCCGTAGGTATAGCATCGTCTGAAATACATCCGCATTCCATCCGAGCGAAATATATACAACATCCTGACGATTCTAATTCCTCTAATTAAAAAACAATCTCATCGAAGAAATTCAATTTAAAAGCTTCTATATATTCTATAAAATACAATAAGGCAAAGGACACATTCGTGCCCTCAAAACCCAGGTATCTTATATGTATTCACATTTTCGAAATCCTATATAGCTTCCCATTCATAGCATCGAAAAATAGGTTATTTTCAGGCTCGGTATTCTCAGCATAACAACAACAGGAGATATAAATGTACATACATTACGTAATTTGGAATAAAACGATCGAACTCGTATAGAAATAACATCTATGAATACTTCTCTGTCATTGTTAATACAATGGTAATACTATTCATTTGTCAGTACTCTTTACCTTAATTGTGACAATGGTAATAATATAGTTTACCTTGTCAGCACTCTTAACCTTAATTGTGGCGATGGTAATAATATAGTTTATCTTGACAGCACTCTTTGCCTTAATTGTGACAATGGTAATAATATAGTTTACCTTGTCAGCACTCTTTGCCTTAATTGTGACAATGGTAATAATATAGTTTATCTTGTCAGCACTCTTTGCCTTAATTGTGACAATGGTAATAATATAGTTTACGTTGTCAGTACTCTTTACCTTAATTGTGACAATGGTAATAATATAGTTTACCTTGTCAGCACTCTTTACCTTAA
>NW_018408569.1:45158-48274 GCF_002113885.1 Mizuhopecten yessoensis
CCTTAATTGTGACAATGGTAATAATAAAGTTTACTTGTCAGTACTCTTTGCCTTAATTATGACAATGGTAATAATATAGTTTACCTTGTCAGCACTCTTTACCTTAAGTGTGACAATGGTAATAATATATTTTATCTTGTCATAATCCTTCATCTTAATTGTGACGATGATAATAAGATAGTTTACCTTGTCAGTACTCTGTACCTTAATTGTGACGATGTTCATAATATAGTTTACGTTGTCAGTACCCTTTACCTTAAGTGTGACAATGGTAAAAATATAGTTTATTTGTCAGTACTCTTTGCCTTAATTGTGACAATGGTAATAATAAAGTTTACTTGTCAGTACTCTTTGCCTTAATTATGACAATGGTAATAATATAGTTTACCTTGTCAGCTCTCTTTACCTTAATTGTGACAATGGTAATAATAAAGTTTACCTTGTCAGTACTCTTTACCTTAATTGTGACAATGGTAATAATAAAGTTTACCTTGTCAGTACTCTTTACCTTAATTGTGACAATGTTATTGCTATTCTTGACAAGTACTTGACACACCTTTTGGCCCCTAGTAGTGCATGCTTAGTTGTAAAACTGTTCACAGCACCTTACCGCGACAATAGTAAACATGTTGGACATACCAGAACAAAAACACAGCCGCGAAAATAAATCAACAAAGGACTGTGATTCTCTTTAATATCAAATGACAAACTACTTAATGTTATTTTACATTAATGATACATTATTGTTCAGTTCAATTATGTACAAAATCAGGCTGTATTTAACTATTGGTTCAATAATTACACAGTGTATTTTCCTCGCTGTGATAGACACTGGGGAATATCATAGCATGTTTGATGCACGGAGAGCAAAGGCGAATTCCAGGTAAACATCTGACACCGCGCTACAATGGTAGACTCGGACAGATTTAAATCCAGCATCTCTCCAATTATTTAAACCCGAAAGAAAATAGTCTGCATTTTTTTCCCAACTGAAACTGAAAATGTCTACAACAATATACAAATCAATATCTTCCCTATTTACAGCTTATAAAACTGAGCCAGTAAAAACCTGAACGGAAACCAGGTTAGAAGGAGCCTGTGACACTTAAGCATTTCCATGGACACCCTACACTTAACACAAGCCGCCATTTTCTTTCGCCATCAAGCACTGGTTCTGTCATCCTTACACGTCGCGTTCCAAGCATTTATCGGCCCGACAATTTGGAGGATGTCGGGGATGGCAAATCATTTATTTGTCACACGTTCGGGCGGGAAAAGATAATCTTAAGTCGCAATGAATTACATAGGATGCCAGATGAATAGTAATGAAATTGCTGAGTTTATCTGTCAGTGTAGACTTGATGAACAGCCATAAACTGTATTGTCCAATACTACAGGATAACTCACTACAATGTATAGACTTGTAAGATTTACGTTATAATGATAAGATTAAATACGTCGTTTTAAGAGACAGAAATGTATATGTTACCATGAACATGAATCAGAACACTTATCGTTTCTCACAATGTTTAATAATAATTGATACTCTAAATGAAAAACAAAGAAAATAAGCGCCTTTGAAAAAGTCTTAGAAGTATAATTTTCCAACAATGATTATACAGTGTATTTGGTTAATTATATTATCAGAAGCCTTTCCGCGTCCAAATTACAAATATGTGCATCTATATGTATAAATGTGCGTGAAAGTCAAAACTGAAACGCGATCAGAACAAAAAGACATCAACAAGGTGACGATTGTGATTTAATCAGATATTACAAAAATTATATGTTCAATGGTGCCTATATTCTTGAAAATATTCGTAACAGGTTTACATAGAAGTACATATGCTAGTGTTTCCTCTCATAAAAATGCAATATGGGTCTGATTCACGACAGATATGCTGGCAGACCAAATCAGGGGATTTAAAGACAGACACCTGTGTCGCATCTTAAACACGAGACGATCATCGAACACAAGACAGAGAGAAACACTGAAGTTAATCAAAACGGGAGCAGAGATTAAGTGAGGGGGATAAACCTAGGCTGGCAACGACTGTAAAACAGGCAGGAATAGCGAGCGATGACGTCGTGCACCATAGGACATAAAACAAACAGGGAATCTAGAAAACTAACAACCACAAAACAGCTTGTAAGGATGTGAGGCAGGCAGCGGGGAGAAACTGGAGGCGTTTGAAATTACCAAAATACTCTGTGTAGTTTAATGTCACGAGGTGACTGGCATGTAGGCAGATAGTCAGAATATTGAAGTGTAAAGTAAAAAACCCAGATGTAATTGTCAATTATTGCTTCAGCTCAAATGATACTTTAGTTACGGTGTCTTTGTGTTTTACACACCGTCTGCGTAAAAGCTAGTGCATACAATGTATTTATGCGCTATTGTACGTTCAAACCTTAATATGTAAATTGTTTTTGTTCTATTTCTGAAATCAAAAATGAAAAATCTAGTGTTGAATTGAAAAATCTAGTGTTGAATTGATTATAAGAGGCATTATAGTGGCCTGTACAAACTAGACTCGATACCCGAATATGTAGAAATCTAATGTATCCTTACAGTCATACCAGGTATATATTTGTAAACTCCATTATGCTTTTCGTGCATTAGTGTCCAGGTCCATAACTTATAATAAGGCTTAATTATCAACATTATTCTTTAAAGTTTGAACTGTGGAATGAACACTCTAGTCTATTTTGTTTAATTATCCTCTACATTGAATCCCTGTAATGTAAACTCTAGTCTGTTTTGTTTAATTATCCTCTACACTGAATCCCAGTAATGTAAACTCTAGTCTATTTTGTTTTATTATCCTCTACACGTTAACACAGTAATATAAACTCTAGTCTATTTTGATTTTCTATCCTCTACACTGAATCCAAGTAATGTAAACTCTAGTCTATTTTGTTTAATTATCCTCTACATTGAATCCCTGTAATGTAATCTCTAGTCTGTTTTGTTTAATTATCCTCTGCTCTTTAACCCAGTAATGTAAACTCTTGTCTATTTTGTTTAATTATCCTCTACAGTGAATCCCAGTAAGATAAACTCTAGTTTATATTACTGGGATTCAGTGTAGAGTATA
The DNA here is from genome assembly GCF_002113885.1 of Mizuhopecten yessoensis. NCBI lineage: Eukaryota > Metazoa > Mollusca > Bivalvia > Pectinida > Pectinidae > Mizuhopecten > Mizuhopecten yessoensis. Next base: position 48,257 of record NW_018408569.1, read on the forward strand.
ATTAAATAAAATAGAGTA
>NW_018408569.1:49880-50096 GCF_002113885.1 Mizuhopecten yessoensis
AAGTGTTTACATTACTGGGATTCAGTGTAGAAGATAATTAAACAAAATAGACTAGTGTTTACATTACTGGGATTCAGTGTAGAGGATAATTAAACAAAATAGACTAGAGTTTACATTACTGGGATTCAGTGTAGAGGATAATAAAACAAAATAGACTAGAGTTTACATTACTTGGATTCAGTGTAGAGGATAGTAAATCAAAATAGACTAGAGTTT
>NW_018408569.1:53761-71946 GCF_002113885.1 Mizuhopecten yessoensis
AATTATCCTCTACACTGAATCCCAGTAATATAACACTAGTCTATTTTGTTTAATTATCCTCTACACTTCAACCCAGTAATGTAATCTCTACTCTATTTTGTTTAATTATCCTCTACACTGAATCCCAGTAATATAAACTCTAGTCTATTTTTATTTATCATCCTCTACACTGAATCCCAGTAATGTAAACTCTAGTCTATTTTTTATTTATTATCCTCTACACTTTAACCCAGTAATGTAAACTCTAGTCTATTTTGTTTAATTATCCTCTACACTGAATCCTAGTAATGTAAACTCTAGTCTATTTTTATCTATTATCCTCTACACTGAATCCCAGTAATATAAACTCTAGTCTATTTTGATTTACTATCCTCTACACTGAATCCAAGTAATGAAAACTCTAGTCTGTTTTGTTTTATTATCCTCTACACGTAAACACAGTAATGTAAACTCTTGTCTATTTTGTTTTATTATCCTCTACACTGAATCCAAGTAATGTAAACTCTACTCTATTTTGTTTTATTATACTCTACACTTAAACCCAGTAATGTAAACACTACTCATTCATGCTTCCCTCACATCATCCACGCTTCCCTCACATTATCCATGCTTCCCTCACAACCGGTGTTAATTTGTCGATACTCACTGGCTTGCTCAGAATACCACGATATCTGCAATAGAAGTATAACGCTTGTGGACAACATTTCAAAATAAGGTTTAAGAGGTCCAAGTTGATTGAGACTATGGACAAGTTGATTGTGACTATGGACAAGTTGATTGAGACTATGGACAAGTTGATTGAGACTATGGACAAGTTGCATGCTCGTCATCATGATCTCATTGTGGGTTTTTTTCCCCTGTGCAATATGAATACCGACTTTGTTAATTGCGATATCACCTATGATATCACTTAGACTAGACTTAGATGTACATGGTGGTTGTCTTCGATAAAGAAACGACATTTACCCTTCCGGAACACATGGGTTCTATTTCACTAGTGTGTTTTTATTCTGAGACCTAATCATGGTTTTGTGTTTACACTTTATTTTTGTTTTCTTTGCTATCATAAAACTTAAGTTAACCGCTCTTTTATAAGAACATGTTGGATACATCTATAGGTTATATAAACATCTGCGATTTGCCAAATCGGGTATCGTTGTAATCAGTCCGTAGTCTGTCATTCTGGATTACTAGTTTTGTAATCAGGGATGCATGAACAAAGGCCTACGTCCATATGTAAAAGGTCAACAGAATAACACTGATATGGATATATACCCGACTAGATGCTTGTAGTTTATTATATTGTTAAACATTATTCTCATGATTAGGTCATATTTTTAGGTCCTTGTCATAACATGCCGTTTTTTAATATTGTGTCAAGAATCAGAAGAGAAAACTGGACAATAATGAAGCCATTTTCTGCAAGCTACAGAAATGCTACATTGGATGCAGCATAAGGTTATAGGCGCAATGATATGACGGTAACCGGACAGAAACCAGAGACCGAAGACTCTAGGGTTACAGATTCCAGTGAATGTGATCCATCATCAGCTGATTGTTCTATTTTTTTTAATTTTGACCTGTTGGAGATTTCACATTTTGACGAGTTGGTGTAAAAAAAGAAGAGAATATCGAGTGTCAACATAACAATAATTCGAACTCAAAATTAGTAAAACTAAGGCAAAATATTAACAAAGGAATGAATTTGTCAGTCAGCAGTCGACATCTATCGTGGACGTCGTGATATTCGGAGCAACCTCTTGAATACCGAATCAACTAAGATATGTTAACACCATAGGTAGGGGAACAGGGGTGATACTACCAAGAAAGGGAAAGCTCACAATTGGATAGTACAAAGATCGACGAAAAGGCCTCAAGAAGAAGAATATATAGTGTCATTGATTTCAGGCTCTGGAGGGTATATACAATCGACGTGGTCAATGATTTCATATTATTTTAAGACAGCACCCCGTCGATTTGGTTTAATGTGAAACTGAAGGAATTGGCAGGGTTATTGTTACCAGTCCTGAAAAAATCATCAATATATTCAGCTTTATATGAACAAATCGGCCAGAAGAGGGTCACAGTTTGTTCCCACAGGAATGTCTGCATTCAGCTGGAAAATATTGCCACCGAACTCAACAATGATATTGTCAGCCAGGAACTCAATCATTCTCACAATTTTGTCTTGATGTAATTCCGTTTGGCCTTTGTTGCGCTTTTCACAAAACATGCTTCAAACAATTGCAAGTCACATTATTTTAAGTAACGCGCTCATAAAGCTCGAAATTGATGAAATAATGCAGAATGTCAGCACAGAAAATGTGGCATTTCAAATGAATGTTATATCTCTCCTTCTAAGAAAAGCGTTGTTAATCTCTAAAGCAGTGATACAAGCTCCTCTTATATTATGAAATCAAAAGCAGGTTATGTTATGCTAATCATTCGTTGGCGATTCATTTCTACACAAGGATAAATTGAATAAAAGTGAATAAAAAGAGGTGATCCGGAACCCGTTTGTTCCTTCCCTTCAATATTCCTGTATTCATGATGGATTTAAGGTATGATTATACTCATTTCCTTCTTGTACATATTGTTATCTGACCATGCTAAACTACTTCATTTAAAATTCAGTAATCTGTATTTCAGAAATCTGGCAAGCCCCAGTGTTCGGATTTCAACTTTTTACTGTAAATACAGACTAAACAATAACGTCTAATATGTACATTTACCTTAAAGAACTATCTGATGGTAATGTTTAATTGTCATTACAAAGATGTACTGTGTCGTATAAGATGACTTGACATTAACATTGAAATCAAGCCAAATTCCCTGTTGACACGTGATCATATGACCTCAGTTGTTGACTGACCAAATTCCCGGTTGACCATCATCTAATGACGTTAGCCGCTAAATGACCCCATCGTCTACAATATTCATCACCATACGACTTTATCTGTTCCGTCTACAAAAGTCATCACCATGCGACTTGGTCTGTTCAATCTACAGAATTCATCACCATACGACTTGGTCTGAGCAATCTACAGAATTCATCACCATGCGACTTAATCTGTTCGGCTTACAGAATCCATCACCCTACAACTGTGTTTCCGTATACAGAATTCATCACCCTACGACTTTATCTGTTCCGTCATCAGAATTCGTCACCATACCACTATTATATTCCGTCTATAGCAATTATCGACATACGACTTCATCTATTCCGTCTACAGAAATCATTACCATACCACTTTATCTGTTCCGTCATCAGAATTCGTCACCATACCACTTTATCTGTTCCGTCTACAGAAATCAGCATCATACCACTTTATCTATTCCGTCTACAGAAATCATTACCGTACCACTTTATCTATTCCGTCATCAGAATTCGTCACCATACCACTTTATCTATTCCGTCTACAGAAATCATCACCATACGACTTTATCTATTCCGTCTACAGCAATCATCATCATACCACTTTATCTATTCCGTCTACAGAAATCATGACCATGCAACTTTATCTGTTCCGTCTACAAAATCGATGACCACAAGACTTTATCTATTCCGTCTACAGACAGGCAAAGAACAAGTAATAAAATCAAGCAGTAAAACAAATGTTTGGTATGTGTTTTGCGTCTTTGATGTTTATTTTTAAACCAAAAATTTCAATTAAAAAAAAAAAAACAAAGAGAGATATGATTCATGATTTATTGTCTGGTTAGTAAGTATAAAACATAAGATGTAATTTATAGAGTATCACATCAGCTTTAATTTAGCACAGAGAAACGAGACATTTATACAAATGTAAGTAACTAAAATGTGAAAACAACAAATCAAAACATAAAACACAATAAAAAAAATCCTTTCTATACAACTCTAACAAACAACAGAATGTTTAAATATGATTGCATCTACAACTATAATATACAGACTATACATATACTCTTTCGTGAGAAATACCTTGAACTACCTTATATATCTAGACATCTCCTTCTTTTTCAGTGTTATGCATACAATGTACAACGTATGTCAAATTCATTTTAAACTCGTACCATTCATCAACGCTCGTTTTATACCAAATAACCTGTTAGTGTATGATACCACCATTATATTACCATACCAAGTACACAAAGGTCATTGATAATGGATGAACACCTGAATTAAAAACCTAAAAGTACCTCGATGTTGGATCGTTGTTATTGACATATGGACATATGTCATTAAATCTAACGCCAGAAGAGTCGTGCAATCACTCTCAGGTCAGAAATATAATCTTTCCTCTGTGGAGAAGTGTCATACTTTCAATCTCAGGTGATGTCATGCAGTCCACTTCAGGTGAGTAGTCATGACTCATTCATTGACCTACTATCTAGCCAGTTACTATTGGGACTATAAAACATATTTTATCTTTTACTTTTGAAACTTTACAAGTCAACCAGCTCATTTGTTTACATTTTGGACGAGAGGTGAGGGATTTACTAGCGCCGATTGAATGTGTACATTAACTAGCGTCTGTGTATATATAACTCAAACACAGTGTATAGTACGATTGTACATGTTTCTTTGAAACAAATGAAAACCCTTAGACTAAAACCCCAATAAATCAACAACTTGCTATGAAAGTGATATGATTGACAAATTCCAACGTTCTTAAAAAAAGAGGTAATACAAATAATTAACATAAAACATCTATTCATGAAAACACAAAATCGATTTCAATTTTGCGTTTTGAACTGACGGTAAAATATTGATTGCGACAACTAATTAGATTGTGATATCATGTGTAGAATTTGGAACGTAAAATTAATATCTGTTAGAATTGTATAATAAGTAAAATAATAAAAAAATATATATATAAATTGGAACTCAAAACGGATACGAAAGACAACAGAAACTGAAGGGTCGTGCAAACACATTTAAGTAACATCACAATCCCAACCAGAGGGGTCGTGAAAACATCATTTAACCTCACATCGAAACCGCATGTGGTACCAGATGGAAAGGAGCATACAAACACAGATTCGCTCTCTCATATGTAAAATAGGCTAACCCAAATTTCCAACATTAATGAATTCGGTAAATACTTCACAGGTTGATATTTTCATATGTTAAATTTTGGTTGATAACAGTACATGACGTTAAGGTTACGCACACATTTATAATTACCGTTCCGTTCACTTGCACTTCCGTAATGCATGCTTAAACCTGTTTGCAGGTATCCCTAACAAGTATCGAAAAAACAGATTCCTTCTATTGGAAACAAGCTGTTAAATGATTTTACGTTGTTTACAAAAGTATACAAAATCTCGCGTCCTTCAATGTGCGACATCATTTAAGGTGGATTTTACAGTTTTCATTTTTAAACAGCTTAACTACAATGACTACTTAACAACAACAAAATAATCATATGTTAGTATTCCAAAAACAAATTTTAATAAACGAAAAACTATCACAATGAAAATGTATTAACAAGGCCTGGACGGTTTTGATTGCTACACATGTTATGGCAATGCCGTATTATAATACAGAATTGCTAAGTATGTAATTAATGATATAAAGATATCAAAAGAGTTTAAAAGTCACCCGCTGATTGCTGTTTATGCACTACTTTCCCTATCACATCACGACACATGTTTTGGACTCTTTCACGTTTTGGTCGTGACCCTCCTCACTTTTCGTCTTCTTATCGTCCACAAGCTTCATGTGTTGGCTATGAAGATAGCTCTCTCTGCAATTAGAAAAGTATAAGCATATCACGACATGTAAAAAGTCACGTCATAAAAAGCAGGTCAAAATGACTTTATATTGGTCGATATTCAGAACAATTCTCTCGGTGTACCATATAGTTTTATTTTCTTATTAAGCCATCTATATCAATAGATATGATTTGATATTCTCTTATCGTTTCCCCTAACGACTGGGATTTCACTCAAACAGACAGTCCCTTGGCATCACGACAGAAGATGTGATCCAGCATGTAGACGCTGATATCATTTCTCCACGACAAGTTATTACTGAAAAATACGAAACTACGTTATAGCAGTTCCGTGTAAAGGCGTCCACTCCTCACAGATATTAATACTAATATTAAAAGGATAAATGATAATGAATGTTGTTGATGAAGAAAGAGGAGAAACGAGCCAGTTATTGACAGTATCTAGCCTAAAAGTACATTTTGTATGATAAAGGACAACGGTATCATAGGACGGTTTATACAGTTCATGAAATGCAGTTAAAATACCAACAAAACTATGTGGAATAAAATGTAATGGGGGTTCTGTTGTGTTTGGTATTCTCTTTATATAAATGCTAAACCAGCATTAAACTTGCTGTTTCCTTCAAACAACATTTTGAAAATCATATCCAACGAAGATATCGATATAAAATACAGGATGCTATCATAACCATGATCTCTACGAAAACTTATATCACTGTTTTGTAGCATTATAGCCATTATCTCTACAAATGCTAATATCTACGTTATAGCATCATAATAATAATTTCTACAAAATATCATATCCACTATTATATAGCACCCTTACCATGATCTCTGCAAGGTCTTAGACCATCAGGATTCGTCATGTTATCTACAAAGTCAATCTAACCTTACAGCTTTCACTACTGGGAAGAGATCCTACAACCCTACCGTGGAGTCGAGTGACTCAATAACATAATGATATATCTTAATCCCCCCACCGAAAGTGATATATCTTTAATCTAATTGAATAACCCAACTATTGATTGTAGAATATATGCTTATATAGTTGTATTTTTATGGCTTTGTTGTAGGAATGTTTTCTTGTAATTTCGTAGGAGGCACAACAAATGCCAATTTAACAATACTATATTGCTACTAATAAAGCGACAACTACAGCTGTAGAGACAACTGCACACAGTATATATAATTATATATATAAACATGATGGTTTGGTTTGGTTTAATTTTGTTTAACGTCTTATTAACAGCTAAGGTCATTTAAGGACGTGCCTCAATGTGTGTAGTGTATGCATGCTAGCGTGTGTGTATGCAAGAGACATGGTATGTTGTTGTAAATGCCTCCTTGTGATAGCGCGCATTTGATGCCGACTTTAAAGTGCTATTTCACTGAAATACCATGCCGAAGGCACCCAGCACAGCATTCGGTCACATTATACTGACAACGGGTGAACCAGTAGTTGACATTCCCCTAAATGCTGAACGTTAAGCAGGGAATAACAACTACCATTTTTAAGGACTTTGGTATGTCCCGGCCTGGGAACAGAACCCATTACCTTCCTCACCTGGGCGAACGCTCAACATTAAAGCCAAACATGAGGTGTAGCCAAGCAAGGCGCTTGGAAATAAAAGGTAGTTAGAAGTAGAAAGAAAGAAAGTTAAAAATCCCAAATATTGCAATGGGTGCAGCAGATTTATTTTGGTCGTTTTTGTATCCCCAAATAGAGGACACCACAGCAAATCCCCAATTATGTAGGGGTTCCCACATTAGTCGTGTATTCTTTTCCCGATCACCCACCTACATGGATGCATGGACATAATAGAATGCGCAGCTAGTCGGTATCAACAAGATTTTGATTTACTATCACTTGAATTCGATTATTACTAAAGGGAAATGCTATATCAAATCGTCCGTTATGCATCGTTAACAAGTGCAGCGATAATGTCGCCGGTTCTAGTATGTGACGTCATCAACGGCGCTGGCATGAAAATGGCGACAGCCCCTAAGATGTTTCATCACGTGTGATAATGGCGTATGAAATGTCGCTGTTTCCCAGGATATGACGTCATCAGGGACAGTTATTTGCCAATGGCGTCACCTCGTCGGCCAAATTATGTGTGTTCATATGAGAAAAGAGTGTTAAAGTAACCCTTATATGTAAAGTCGTCATTATAAGTGATAGTGATTGACTCTCTCGTATGTAACGCTACGGGTGATAGTCGCGCGATTATGCCGCATGAACTTGCATGTGACGACATCAGCAATACTGTCTGGCAACGTCGCCTGTCCGAACACGTGACGGTGGTCATGTGCCACCAGTGACAGTGGCAAGTTAATGTCGCCCCACGTTCGTAATGTCATCTAACAGTATTTCTGTTCTATCGATTTTCTGGCATGACTAGCTCTGTATATGTGTCGATTTGAAACATGCTAACGCATGCAATTGTGACAATCAACATGAGTCTAATAGATATGTGACAAGCGTCTTCTCGTGTCACGCGCAGGGAAAACCAAGTTAGGTCGACTAGCTAGATCTGTCATGTATTAAACGATTACATTCGTAAACAGAACGATAATGGTATTTTGATAATATTCGTCACGTGAGGAAACTCGGGTCAATTTACAGTTCAGATATCCTGATAAATACATAATTATTCCTCCTCGGTTTTTATGGTATCGACCATTTAATGTTTTATTATACATCAGGACAAAGCACTTGTTTTTATCCCGATGTTGTTAAAATGCAACGATCCTGCAATACCGCATGTTGTATTGCATTTTATAAAATAATAATGAGCAAACACAGAGTAGACATCAAGCGCGGCATATGTTTGCGTCTTCTTTTCAAAATCAACTCACGAGATTGCAGTATGTTTATGAGGCCACCCGTATGTAAACGTAAGACATACGACCGACTCTCCTTATCTCTTTATACACTACATATACATAATTAGTCTAATTACTCTATACACTATACACAATATTTCAGAAAATCAATTGAATAACCCAGAGAGTAATTAATTATATCTGGATGTTATTGTCTCTCAAATATCATTGTAATAATGAAATCAATTTCCTGCCATCTGCTTGTTGTGTTGAAATAGGATTTTTAATTATCTATTTCAGCAAAATGTTGTAAGTTTGAAACGTTATACACTTTTGAATAGCACATTTTTCCTATTACCGTTTTTGTATAAAATTCTAAAACACTTCAGACATACCAGTAGATTATCGATCTTGTAACCTTTTGTACCTCTAGTGAGTACTATAAAGATGATAATTTAATATGGCGCAGTTAAAATGTTTCCTGTTTTTTTGACTTTCTGGATCGATTTGCTAACTTTTTTAACAAGTCAATCTTTTTTTTCTTTTTTTCTGTGAATTATTTTAGACTTCAAAAGCAATAAGGCGTGCTTAGAAATGAAAGATTATTCAACGTTCTCTGAAATGTTTTACAGATTATAAATAAATGATTTTATAACAATTAAGTCAACATTCTCTACAAACATCATACAGAATATGGTGTCATTTATAATAATGTCTACATTTTCTACAAACATCTTACTGAGCGTAATGTTATTTATAATGCTGTCTACATTTTCTACAAACATCTTACAGAATATAGTGTCCTCTATAATGATGTCCACATTCTCTAGAAACATATTACTGAGTGTAATGTTATTTATAATGATGTCCACATTCTCTACAAACATCTTACAGAGTGTAATGTTATTTATAACGATGTCCACATTCTCTACAAAAATCTTACTGAGTGTAATGTTATTTATAACGATGTCCACATTCTCTACAAACATCTTACTGAGTGTAATGTTATTTATAATGATGTCCACCTTCTCTACAAACATCTCACAGAATATAAAGTCATTTGTAGTCATTTAGTCAACATCGTGTTCAATCAGAAACATACACCTGATATAAATATTTGTTATTATTTTACATAATATAACTGTGCTACGTTTCAAAGTTGTTTAAACACGCTCAACATAACCATCATTGCAAGTATAGATACAAGATTACCAGTGTTATCGATACATGAGTGTGGGGTGCGTCAAATAGGTATTTACATATTTACAGACGTACTTTTCATGTAATTGTGTGTGTAGTGGCAAAATATCACAGAAAATTAGGTACAGCTAGGTAAAATTAGGTAAAACTAGGTTAAATTAGGTACAGCTAGGTAAAATAAGGTTTTATATCAGGTTCGGTTGTACGTCACTGTTATGAATACTTTAAAATGGTCAAAAATAATACGATACAGATATATCAAATAATTTAAAGGTCATGAATTTAACTTAATGCAATAAATATTGATGTATGAATGGCGTCATACAGATAATTTATGACCTACACATATACTATTTTGAAAATAAAAATGGATTATACAGTATCCATGATGATTTATCATAGCAAGATATCTCACTATCACCATAGGGTGCCAAATAAACAAGACTAGAACAGGATACTACTTAGCAGTATCTGATACCAAAGAGTGTTAATTATTTATCTGACGTCACATTGTAACAGAATATAACGATAACGAACTTAATACAGATCGCGCGTGCTGTAGTATTTACCTGACAAACAACAGAAATATACATATCACCAATAGCATTCACAGAGGGCCAATTACTTACAAATCAATAGCAAAATGGTGCTGGTGAACTGTGATGTGAAAGAGCCATACAACTGTCCCTTATTCTTACATCCGTCCGAGAAAAGCCAAATCACTTATACCGGAAGTACATAGCGGAAGAACATCAATCACCCCAAACGAAACGTAATATCTACTGAAATGTTTAAGACCGTTGTAAAGGTTGTATCGCTCACACAACAGAAATCGCTATATGTCAGTATATCATTAAGTACATCACGACACCTTCAGCCGCCCATAACGGCACGTCTGGACAGGTTAATAAGTGATACCTAAAACTTGCCACCAAATATTCATACATTATCTTATAAACAAATTCAATTTCTATCTTCAAGAAGACATGATTTGTCCAACAAAGACAGTAAAAGATAAAAAAGATGCGTTCATTTTGTAACCAAATTCTATATTATGTTTGATCCAATTCAATTCTGTCCAAAATGATACATAAACTTTCCCGACAATATTCTTAAACGGACGCTATTGTATTCTACATGGACGTTATCAACTCTATCATGAGCAGTATTCCAGAAGAGGTATTTGGAAGATAGACAAGACCGTAATCCCATGGAGGTTTACAGAAAACATCCGTCAACACGACCCGTAACATTTGACCTGACAAAATTTCAACTTAAAATCGACAACGAAATCATGCGAAGATGATTAATAGAATTCCCTTACCTAAAACGTTTGACAGAGGGTCATATTCTTGATGTCTAACCCGTGACTTGTGTCAAGAACAAGGTATTAAATTCAAGAATGCGACGCCGAGGATGGAGATTTCTCAGACATACTTCATTACATGGGGATGATTCCGTTCTCCCCTCATACGGATAATTTGTTCAAAAACAATGAATATCAGCATTGGTATATGTGCTTAATCCCATGGAAAGCTAGATGTGACGCTATATTTCTTGGATTTTGTGACGTCATCATAACAATTCAGTTTCGCAATTGTCGGCATTAACAGTAGATCTTCACTACATAGGAAAGGATACCACATTTCCATAGGCGGGACGATTAAACGATTAAAGTGGGTAAGGCAAGACTGGAAACACGCTCTGGGACGCAAAGGATAAACGACCTGGCTTCCATGGATAGAAGGTGGTGGGGAAATATAAAAAAGACAGGACTGATTATTGAATGGAGACAAGAGTAATTTTCGCAGGCCTTAGTCGTGTGACATCTTACAGGGAGACAGCTGGTTAAGTCAAGTTGACCGTCGCCTTCGACAGCGGGATAAGAAGGACTTCCAGCCTAAGAAAGGAAAGTACGCGAACATGTTCGGTCAGTACAAGCGTTTAGATTGAGTGTATGGGTATACGCTGTAGAATTAGAGTATTTGAGAATGTTTTTAGGATGTTTCCACAAAAGGAAATCGCCAATCAAGACATCATCGAAGGCAAATTGTGCTGGATATGTTGGAGAAGATCACGACCAAGCAGGAAGCCATACGCAGACGGCCAGTGTGTTAACCTATCACTGCGGAAAGGTCAACAGATTGTTGGGTCATTGCTGATGATGCATGCAGATTCGACAATCCAGAGATTGTATTGAGGTATCAAACTTGACCGGCAGTCCGCACAAACATGCCGACCCTCCAAATAGGACCTTTGACTCAGAGATACAATCAGAACAGGAATCTTTACTTGAGGTGACTGACGAACGTAAGATTAACCCTATATAATTTGGTAATAGAGTAAGCCAAAAATAGGTCATACTGCAACATACAGCTGTTTCGTCCGTCTAGGACACATTTGTGACGCTAGGGGCAAACAAATGTGGAATTTCAATGGATCTAAACGACTGTTGAAAGAGTATTTTTCATATGCATCAAATGTCAAGATATATCGTTTATTTATTCACTGACATTACAACACCATACATGACATTAGTTTCACCCGACCCATTTCGACAGTGTTGTGTTTAGTCAGCAACACTTCAGCTCCACACATCATCAAGTACAATTACGTTTATATTTAGTCAATGACACTACAGCTGTAACAACATGATTTCCCCACTTAGACACAATGTTGGGTTTTGTCACTAACAACTACAGCTCTATTCCGTCTTTGTGTATTGCAGAGCTATCTTCTCTTGGGAGCAGGTATTGATTGTTACGGCACTTGGTTGTGAGAGTAACGCCATCAATTTTCGAGAAAACGACGTAATTTTCTCACACAACCCAATGACGTAACAAGCAATACCTGCTCCCAAGAGAAGATAGCTCTGCAATACGCAAAGACGGAATAGTAGTTAAAGTGTAGCATGCACTTAGTCATAGGGCTGTGTACGATCCTAAACATGTTTGTGTACATCATGCCACCAGCTGGTATGTATCGATCGTCGCTTTAGTGTAATAAGGTATTGTCGTTTGTACTTTAACGTTTGTGTGTAAATTTTACAGATATATGAGATGGTATCAAATGTAAAAAAATCAATAATCTCAGTCATTGAAAATCAAACGGGGGTATTAGCGGACTAGGTTACACAACTCAGAAATTCAGACATGTAGCGGTTGTCTCCCCTCAGATAGCTTAATGTCGAAACAAGATTGAAACGAACAATGTTAAACAACCTAATTGGTATTCATAACACATACTTGATCATACTAAAGCTATTTCGTCACACTATATTATCTAAATAAGTAGAACATATCAGGTTATACAAGATCATTTCAAAGCAAGCCATTGGGATTGATACGTCTCGCCTATGCCCCGCTTTGACCATCAATGCACATATCACAGAAACTAACTTGAACGCAAAAATGGAGATGCTGACAAAGTCAATGGACCATGAAAGGTAGGCCGCATCCAGCATTTGATCCATGGGTTGAAATGTACAACCTAAGATGCATCTATTGTCCAAGTTTGGTTGGTCTAGCACTTATACTTTCAGTGCAACTAACTTAAACGCAAAAACGTAAACACCTTAGTCTCGCTTCCACGTCGTGGTGGCGAGACAACAAAACGGATAAGAGCATATTATATTATCGCACAAAAGTTTGTTCGACATGAAATCAGTCGACAAAACAAATAAAAGGAACGTTGCACTGAACATGAAAGTCTCTTGTTAAATCCAGGAGCATGTGTAGGTCCACCATGGCCTAAGGCACGGTGAACACTTATTTAATCATGTTAGAAATGTTCTGGCTGAAAAACAGGTCATGGTGATAACGAACAGCCAAATAGACAAAACAAACCCACATCACAGTTTCGACGATGTCGTATGCATGCAAATAATTAGGTCCCACTTTAATCAAAATACATATAAATTGATTACCCTAGAATCTACCGTTTCAAACAATTAGTCTTTGAAACAACTTTGAACCTGGTGCATACATTTTAGGACTCTCCAAATGAACGCCACTGAAAATGGAGACTACATTAACTCAGAACATCTCTTAAATTTTGCCTGCAAATAGTTTGCAATAATAACAAATAATATTATGAAATACATATATAATGCACAAGGTATGCTTCTTTTACAACTCAATCCGATAATCGTGATAACTTCCACATATAATTCTGAGTAGGTTAAGTCTGTGTGTATCCCAAATGGTTTTAGTGGTGTAGAGGTTAAAGAGGTATCCAGGTTTACTTTCATTATGCACTGAAAATAGTTCTATCGGACACTATCAACGTTTCCACCTTATTTATGGTGTAAATCTCTTCTGTGTCCACTTTCCAGTTTCCATTCAATAGTATATGTAATTGTTTAAAAGTTGCATCAGTATACAGGGTAAATCTGCATAAACATTCACGTTGAATAACAATTTAAAAGAAATTTGAGATGTAAGTACCAACAACTCAACTCATATTAACATACACCAGTCCTTCATCATCACAGACAACATGACACGTACATTTGAAACAATACGTACAATTGATGCGTGAATGAGCATCTGTCAAACACGACAACGATATTCAATCGTGAGACGACAATAGCTTTTACAGGTATGACAACACAACACAAGTGTGTGGAATAATAGTAATGCGGAGGACCTTACAACAAGTTCAAACGGTTACTTTATTTTGTGATAATAGTTACATAAACCGCTCGGTATTCTCTTGTACGTAAATATTGATGTGACTCGAGAAATGTGGTTGGAATCTTGAACAAACATTTCACTCAATCCACTTATTGTTGTCATATTATGCTTTCTCTGAACTCGGATTGTTTTATAAGAAAAGTAATTGTTTTTAAAAGAAAATGTTCTGTTACAACAAGCGACGGCAGGGCATTATGACTCAAGCAAATAATGTTATTTGCAACGTTATTCGTGATATCGGTTTAAAACAATGTGTCGGTATATAATATCAATACTAATATTCAGAAATAATCAATGTGTAATATGGTGAAAAAGCTACTTAGTGATATTTTCTTTCGAGTATGTTTAATAAAACAAGAATGAGTGTGAAATATCAATATTTCTAAAATTGTGTTTTAGAAACGGATAGAAAAATTACGTTCGACGTCTAAGAAAAAGCATGTGCCATGGTGTAATAATCATGTGTAACTGCACATAATACTCGAAAGAGGGTGTTGTAGAATATCTAGATAGATAACTTATAATCATTACAATATTAACAAACACTAGTCAAACAACATGACACGAGAAGCTACAAATCATGGTCAAGCAACTACTGATTTATACATACTGATCAGCGAGAGCACGGCTGGAAAGCAAATAACGAGCACATGGTACTTAGAAATAACATCACAAACAATACTCAAACCTAATACACACATACATATCAAGCTACCTCATAGCATTGTCATGGAGATGTAATATTGTTTTACAAAAATACAAAACATGTATAAGGCTTTGAGAAAATGTATTCAAAGCATTAGGTACTTTGTAAGATAGTGGGGTTGTGATGGGTATTTATCGATGTCAGCGATGTGTCGAAAAAAAAGTGTACTAAACAGCACGAAATCATAAATGATGTATCAATTATTCTTCATAAAAAATAATGAGCTTTTTTTTTTCAAAACTCAAAACAGAATTTTTTTCAGTGTGACATTTCTACTAGTTGTTCCATCAATACTGAATGAAAACTTAACATTATAAAACTCATTGTTACTGTATAAAACTTAACATTATAAAACTCATTGTTACTGTATAAAACTTAACAATATAAAACTCATTGTTACTGTATAAAATACCGATTAACACGTGTTATCGTTAATTAACGTTGTTCAGCACTATATTAGAGATACATATATGATATCTACTACATTATTAATTCTTATATTTTTCAATTACAGTATTGTTAATAATGAAACACTATTTGACGCATGCACTATACCGAAGAAAACTATTACAAGTTTATCATCTTTTCGACACAGTTTTGATTTCTTTTAAACAAATCTTTTCCCCGTAATGAATAAACATTGATATAAAGTTTATAATTTATAATACTCGTCTATAAATATATTTTGTTAATTGTGATAATTTTTGTACGTGTTACTCTTATCAAAATTATACAACTTTAACCATTTTATGGGAACATAATGTGAAAATTTGTTTAATTTACATGAATGATTACAACGTTGTAATACAAACACAAAGTCTAGAAACATCTAGAAACATAAAAGTCTACATATACGTAGAAACCACACCACAGAAGACGGTTGATATTCCTGGATGCAAGTCTACTGAAACTACTATAAGACAAGAACGTTTGGATTTTGGTTATTGTGGCATGCATTAGATTATATTGGCAAACACATTATTTTCGTGAGAAACGTTACTAGAGAAGATGATACATGAAAAAGGGGACAAAAAAGGTGTAGCATGTTAGATAAGATTTATCGACAGTTACCTGATGTATAAGTACATATAACTGTTTTACCTGTTTCTGTTAATAAAGGACATGGAGTTTGTGAATGAACAATTTATAAAAGTACATATAACTGTTTTACCTGTTTCTGTTAATAAAGGACATTGAGTTTGTGAATGAACAATCTATAAAAGTACATATAACTGTTTTACATGTTTCTGTTAATAAAGGACATTGAGTTTGTGAATGAACAATTTATAAAGGTATGATGGATACAGAAATAGTATCTACAGATAGGAGAATAAAATATTGTAAAAAAAGAATGATATGTTGTTTAAGAATCGAAACAGGTATATAAGTTGGATTGGGTAATGCAGATTACATCGTGTATATAAATTTACCTCTCTCCTCTTGGTAGGTCCGACATTTTTTCAAACGATGGAGGGTCAGCAAAACCCTCCTGGCGTGTGCGGAAGTCTATGCTCTGGTAGGTGGGGTCATCCTCGCCGTGGTCCTCCCAATTACCGGCAGCACGTGCTGCTGCAGCAGCTGAAGGTTAGCAAGATAAAGGTCAAAGGTAACTTCATTTTTCATTAACCCTATTGTTACTTTGTGAGAATAATTTAAATTATTTGGTTGGCAATATTCAGTTTTAAGATGCGTTGCTATCAAATAAATGCATGGGAAAATTGAACTTTCATAAAAATCTCTTTGTTACGAATATTTCTTTGTCTAAGTGAATATTTCCAACCTAGTGAGTGAATACTGAATTTCGAAAAGTAGCATTATTGTGCCAAAAAATGTTATAAGCATAACAAGGTTGGAGATATACAACGTGTTACAACTATGCATTCAATGCTATCTTTACACATCCAATGTTCACTTTGATTTTGTTTCATTATTTTAACAAAACACGTAAATTTTCACGGATTTTTTTCAAGAATCTTGCATCGTTAACGAAAATTATGGCAAGTTACAATTATGTTTTTATACGTATAGTATGCGAAAAATTATCATTTTTTAAATTCCAATATAATAACAATGGAATACTTTCAACGAAAATATTATAATGTGCTTTATTATTAGATAAATGCTGCTCATACAGCTGTAACAGAACATCCATGGTACTATTTTATTACGTTGTATTTCAATCTAATATTTCTACATATACAACATGATACAAAAAGGAAATGATCTCGTTTTCTCTACTTCAATACAGATATGTCTATAATAACACTCTCAACAAATTCTAACAGGTAATAAATATTCATATTTCCCTTTGTTTTTTCTATTTCTATTATAGAAAATGTGAATATTTAATACTAACAGTAGAATAGTTTGTGTCAGTATCGTTTCTCTATGTTGAGCACTAGTTACATGTAAGAAAGCGAAATGTGGGAGTCATATTGTCATTGATAGTAAGAATAGCAATGAAAATTATTTTGGATTCCAAAATTGTTTAGAAAGGATCAGAAAAAAGCTAGCAATTTTATCAAGCAATGCCAAATACTTCCTAAAAACTAACATCATTTTTCCTGCTAAGTAATTTTCTAATAGATATGCTGAGAACGATTTGTAACTTTGTGTGGAAATTCAATCACAATCAGTGATTAATAATGATTATCGAATACACAGACTAGAGATAAAACACTCACATCAACCTCAGCAAACAACTGCTTACACATAGGGGGAGAGGGTGTCAGTATTTAGGGAACACAATCTACCTAAAGGTAATCTAATAACACACTAGCGATACACACTCCTCTCACATCAATGTAAGTGTGGATTACAACCAAACCTCAGCAAACAACTGCTTACACATAGGGGTGGAGGGGGTCAGTATTTACAACCAAACCTCAGCAAACAACTGCTTACACATAGGGGGAGAGGGTGTCAGTATTTACAACCAAACCTCAGCAAACAACTGCTTACACATAGGGGGAGAGGGTGTCAGTATTTACAACCAAACCTCAGCAAACAACTGCTTACACATAGGGGGAGAGGGTGTCAGTA
>NW_018408569.1:75058-82793 GCF_002113885.1 Mizuhopecten yessoensis
CAAACAACTGCTTACACATAGGGGGAGAGGGTGTCAGTATTTACAACCAAACCTCAGCAAACAACTGCTTACACATAGGGGGAGAGGGTGTCAGTACTTACAACCAAACCTCAGCAAACAACTGCTTACACATAGGGGAGAGGGTGTCAGTATTTACAACCATACCTCAGCAAACAACTGCTTACATATAGGGGGAGAGGGGGTCAGTATTTACAACCAAACCTCAGCAAACAACCGCTTACATATAGGGGGGAGAGGGGGTCAGTATTTACAACCAAACCTCAACAAACAACTGCTTACACATAGGGGGAGAGGGTGTCAGTATTTACAACCAAACCTCAGCAAACAACTGCTTACATATAGGGGGGAGAGGGGGTCAGTATTTACAACCAAACCTCAGCAAACAACTGCTTACACATAGGGGGAGAGGGTGTCAGCTTTTACAACCAAACCTCAACAAACAACTGCTTACACATAGGGGGAGAGGGGGTCAGTATTTAGGGAACACAATCTACCCAAAGGTAATCTAATAACACACTAGGGATACACACTCCTCTCACACCAATGAAAGTGTGGATTACAACCAAACCTCAACAAACAACTGCTAACACGTTAACATTGGGGGAGGGTGTCAATGCTTCAGTAATATAATCTACATTAATATAATGTATGCTATACCAGTATATAAACATTCAGAAATGTATCCTTTTATGTCATTTTCTTATAACTATTACTACCTCATCTCCGGATACTGTAATTGATTGATATTCACTACTCCTATGATCCTTTATAATGGATGAATTATAAACAATGCACAGTAAAACCATGTTGTACTATGTATCACCATTTGTCTTTGTAAATGGATCTGGGAATAAATCCAAGACAAAGGGAAGAAGGGTTGTTAGCTACAAGCAAGGTGGCAAACAATGCAATCCTGCAGAGGGAGTTTATTTTGATAGTTTTAATGTATTCTCATGCAAAGTACTGTAATCCGTCTTTGCGTATTGCAGAATTATCTGCTCTTGGGAGCAGGTATTGATTGTTACGTCATTAGTTTGTGAGAGTAATGTCATCAATCTTTGAGAAAACGACGTAATTTTCTCACACAAACCAATGACGTAATAATCAATACCTGCTCACAAGAGAAGATAACTCTGCAATACGCAAAGACGGAATATCTGATAAAATTATTAGTTCATATTTCATTTATTTCGGCTTTTTAACTAAATTCCCTCAATAGAAAACCTATCTGCATTTTCTTTACAGAAAAGCAGTAGAAAATAACTCTATTACAAGTACTATATCTATATAGAAATCAGAATCGAAAGCAAGATTGTTTTGACCGTTGGCGAGCCAGTCTAAGATATTAGAGAAAGCAATGCACAACTTGATATTCAAACAAAACCATAACACTAGTGTCATACCTCGCTCTGCATCCTTAGGACCAGTATCTGTTTAATTTATTAAATAACGCTTGATTAAGAATTCAAGATTTAACATGTCACAAATTCCAGACTTCTACAATGTCAACAGATTTTGTATCAATTGAATAATGAATGCATAACCCTATTTCTTCTAAAAAAAATCTTGTATTTTTTAATATACAATGTTTGTTTACAATTTTACAACTTGTAACTGTTTTTTTTCGATAATTGTACAATATCTGTGTTAACTGTATCGATATCACTATTAAGATATGTTCGGTGTTAGGACTAATTTTACATAATATTGATGATGAAATAGTTTATCACATGACTTTCATGTTATAACACCTATTGTGACATTAGAATTAAAAAAAACGAGAGAAAAAAGCAGACATAATGTCAAAAAGGTGAGATTCACGACTTAAAGATAGAATGAAAAAGGTGTGCTTCCATGAATATTTATACATGTATACGCTATGCCAGAACAAAACTGACATAGATTCTGCCCTCCATTTCATTCTCAGTTAAAAACATTATAATCCTCTGCTACTGTTCTCTGTTAACTCTGTACTACGAAGTACAAAACTATACCAGCCCGGTAGCAGATGATCTGTATCAGATTGAATCTCATAACAAAATTAATAACTACTGAGAATGCTCCACTAATATTTTGTTATACATATACAAATGTAGTTAGTGATTAAAATTTTAGAAAATATCTTTTTTGAAACAGTTTTTAATCTGCTTCCGAACTATTTTTTAATTCAAAGCTGTTATAAGTATGTAAAGTTTACGTTGTTTTTGTTTCGCACATTAGCAGTTTTTAAAGGATAGGCAGAATTTTGTTAAAGAAGAGACACAAGCACCATAGAACTGGTGAGGAATCATGTCATGGACATAAACTGATAAGCACGACACAAAAGTAACTATCTACAATTATATAGTGGATTATATAAAGTATACATTAAGTGGAAAACAGTCATAACCAGTCCTTGACGATTCAGAAACCTGTATAATCCATATCTTCAGCTTCATTCTCTTGTATATATAGCAACTCAAACTGTGTTAATTTAAAATCGTTTCATTTTGGGTGTTTATATGTCTGCATTGAATGGATTAGACAGGTTTCACCGTACTTATCAGTAGAGAGAAATACACTGTACATTGTTAGTTTAAACATCACCAGTCACCATTTTAAATGCACTGTAGAGGTATGAAAGATTTATAGCCAAGAGTTGGAAATAAATTTGTACCCATGCAAGTTATATTGACTAGCTAAGTAACAGACCTTAGGAGAGAGTAAATACGCTCATAAACACAGGCTGATATATATATATATATATATATATATAAGTATGTAGGGTATTCAGTCTATATCATAGCTATGTATAGAAAGAAAATAAGTAGCATTCATTCAGTGAGAATAGTGGAGAATTACCATTTCATAGAGATTACTATAACTTAAGGTTACAGTAAGTTTAATGTGACCTAATGATACCCTGACTGTGGTTGGTTTGGTTTGTTTGTGTTTTATGTCCTATGATATTTACAGTTATGGTCATTTAAGGACGTGCCAGGTTTTGGTGGTGGAGCCGGAGTACCCGGAGAAAAACCACCGACCTGTGGCCAGTACATGGTGACTATCCCAGGTAGACCTTGAACCCGCGACACATTGGTGGGTGGCTAGACAGTCAGACCCCTTAACCACTCAGCCACTGACAATAATCCAGAAGTACTTTCTTTCGTCAGGGGGGTAAAATAATAATCTAGGAGTTCTTTAACTCGTCATGGGGGTAAAATAACTCGGATAGGAGTACTTTAACTCCTCAGGGGGTAAAATAATAATCTAGGAGTACTTTAACTCGTCAGGTGGGTAAAACAAAAATTAAGGACTACTTTAACTTAACTTGTCAGGGGGGTAAAATAATAATCTACGAGTTCTTTAACTCGTCATGGGGGTAAAATAACTCGGATAGGAGTACTTTAACTCCTCGGGGGGTAAAATAATAATCTAGGAGTACTTTAACTCGTCAGGGGGGGGGGGGAAATAATCTATGGGTAATAACTCGTCAGGGGGGTAAAATAACCCAGATAGGAGTACTTTACCTCGTGAGGGGGATAAAATAACTTGAATAGGAGTACTTTAACTTGTCATGGGGGTAAAATAACTTTGATAGGAGTACTTTAACTCATCAGGAGGGTAAAATAACCTGGATAGGGTTATTTAACTACTAGCTTTGTATTTTACCCCTTTCCGGGTTATTTTACCCTATTCTGGAGTATTTTATTCCTTTCCTAGTCACCAGTGTGCGGTCCCTCCCTATCTATGACCTAGCTCACAACGAACATTGTAATCCCTTACATTATTACAACATTTATTTACTATCCTTTGGTCATAAGAAACTTTGTGAGTGTTTAATTCACCCTTCTGTCAGAGATTTGACCAACAGTATTATATAACTACCCGAGGTCTAATTCATCCTCCTTCATTTTTAAAATCTAATCTTGTCAATGACAACGATCTTATCACCGGCTGCCTATAACATTGTCTACCTATAACAGTCACTGATTCTCTTCCTCCATTAGTTTTCATTCCTATAATGTCTAGTTTAGGAAATTAATAAATGTTCAGTTATAAAAAAGATAACATCCTTGACTCTATGCAAGATTAATTTACCTTGACTGTTTTCTTCAGCTCTGAACATTTTTTCTTTGATTGAACAATGTTTTGAAAAGAAATCTCCTTTCAGGATTTTGGTAAACATTTATTAACCAATTGATTTTGCAAAGTTTGCAAATTTGACACATTTTAAATCCCATTAAATAAATTTCCAAAATAGTCAAAACTATTCCAGTACATAGTTGTTTGTTCCTGGGTCATATTGTGTTCTGTCAGTGAAGGTATATACAGAGAAAATGGCTTGTGTTACAGTGGATTACACAGGAAAATGAGTCTGTTTACACAGCGAGTGGTTTATATTTCTCCCTCCTGAGGTCTACAAATATATTAGCTAAAGCTATATCCTACAAATATCAACAAAAAAAAGCAAAATCCAGCTTTTAAGATATCAGATACCTTTGTGGCTAGGTGGTGGGGCAGTTACAAAGGTCCCATGGGTCCTTAATTCATGAATATTTTCATAATTTCCTGAATTCGAGAAATCAAATTCATCATCACTTTCATCTTCTTGATCGTCATCTTCTTTAGAGAGGTCAGACTGCCCACTTAAATAGTTGGGGTTGTCTCCCCTGCTTGTGGTAGAAGCTACCTCACCTTTCTGTTTGTTTTCAAAGTCGATCTGTCCGTAGTGTAGTCCTGGGCTCTCGTACGTGTTGACACGTCCAGATGGGAACGGGGAGGTTGTGGGAAGAGGAGGGGACCTGAAATTTATATCAAATGTTTTATCAAATGTTTCAAACTAGAACATTTATTGTAATCTATTACAAAATATTCTATGATTATCTATGAAGTAAGCAACCAGTCCAGGACTCAATCGTCAATATTTTGTGAGATTTGGATATTTGTCCAGTCCTGCTTGTGCAGGTAAGGCATTGTCATTTATACCAGGGGTTACCATGTGTCACATACCTATTTATAGATGATTGCTAATCACGCTTTCATAACCTCTGATGCAGTCATATTTAACTCTCTTCTGAACAGATAAAGATGAAGACTTGCTACAACACATTACCACTCACTCACTAAGAAGATGTTGATGGTTTCAAATTAAGAGATTTAATTGGTGTCGACTAAACTTCTCTATAATATAATTTGACCAGTTAACTCAACTGATCTTCCTGCAAATATTTATTGTCTTGTGTCTCGAGTAGAATTAATGGGTAAAACACTTACTTCTCTTCTTCATCAGAACTAGACGAAGACGAAGATGAGGATGATGAGGATTCTTTGCTCCCCTCATCCACTGTCACTAAGGCACGTACGTGCTGGAATATAAAGAAGTGTATCGTACTAAAAAAGGGCATCTACATTCAGTGAGATTCAGTGAGAGAACTTCTACATAAAAGTGTCATCTTATTGTGGCACTTTTCATGTGCTAAATCATAATTGCACATTATTTTTCAGGGAATTAGGAAAAAGCTGACATTAAGTTTTGAGGGTTTATTTATGTTGAGCAAAGTTGGACAAGCTCATTGTACTTTGTACATGCGGAAAACAAAGTTCAGTCATTCCCTTTTCATAATTAAAAAACGTTACTTTTTCTGTTTTTTTTTTTTTTTTACTTTAACATTAAAAAATTAGTTAAGTGAACATAAAAGCTTACTTTTTGTTTTGTTTCTTCTTCCTCTTCTTCAGAACTAGAGCTTGAGCCTGCAGACAAAGGAAGTAATTTTATAGTGTCTGTAGAGGCAGCACATGGTACAATAAGGTGCGATTGAAAAATGATACAAGTATTAATTACAAAATTATAACCAACATGACGAGTCAATATCATTTCAACATTGACTAGTGTTGGACGGGTGCCGAAGTTATTTTATGGTACCAAATAAAAAACAGATTCAGAAAAGATAATTTTCCAAGGAAAAACAGCAAACTTTCTTTTTTCCATTACAATCTATATCAATATAATTATTATCTATGTTGAGCAAAATTGAAAATATAGTAAAATTCCAGCCAAATATTTGAAAGAAAGGAAAATTAGCAACACTGTTTCCGCTTGTTTCTTTTGTAACCTTGTTTCTTTTGTTCACATTGTGTACTCTGATAGAAACAAAAATAGAAATGATAGAGAGAGTGTAACAGTAGTATTTTTACCACTACCATCATTTCCATGTACATCCTAGCCAAATACACTACAGATGGAAATATTGTAAAAAGGAAATCAGCAACACTCTTTCCGTTTGTTTCTTTTGTAACAAATCACAGGGAGATTTTGTTTTTGAAATCATGTAGGGCATTAGACAATTTCCGTGTAATGTTATATGCTAAGTGTATCTCTGCTGTTTATCAACCAGACTTTATATTTGAGGTCTAAGTGTGTCTCTGCTGTTTATCAACCAGACTTTATATTTGAGGTCGCTTTAAATGATTCCTCCTTACTTTCCTCATCTTCAGCATATTTTTGCATTGCTGCCTCGACAGCCTTCTTATCATTGTGCTCCTCCTCATCGTCCTCTTTTTCTCCCTCCTCCTCAGATGAAGATGAGGAGTCTGATGATGATGTTTTTTCGGATGCTGTCGACAGCAGTGGCTTGCGCTGCACCCTGACAGACTTAGCATCCAGTCGTTTTGAAGCTGTTAAACTAAAATAGTGACATGCATGACATCAGTAACACTGTCTCACATTTGGTGACCATAGCAAAATTAAATGAATATTGTAAGTAAGTTGTGTGTTCACATTAAAAGCAAAACCACTTGGTGATTTCATTTAAGTTAATTGCATATTTTAATAATTAAGTAGAAAAGGTGTGAATTAATAAGGAGTTCATGTTATTGTGAAAAAGTTAATAAAAAAACAATGGTAAGTGCAGATTTAGTTTGGAATAAAAAGAATCGCACAAAAA
Organism: Mizuhopecten yessoensis; assembly: GCF_002113885.1. Taxonomy (NCBI): domain Eukaryota; kingdom Metazoa; phylum Mollusca; class Bivalvia; order Pectinida; family Pectinidae; genus Mizuhopecten; species Mizuhopecten yessoensis. Next base: position 82,006 of record NW_018408569.1, read on the forward strand.
TATGTGATATCAAATGCATACCAAAATCTATATACTATGTGCTACACTGGACTAATCCATATTTTGTAAGTCAGAATTATTCATCATATTACAATGAGTGTGTGTTAGTTTTGATTAGTTACATGAAGTATCAAAAGATAGTTGACCAGCTTTTCTGATACTTGGAATGATTATAAAAGGGACCTCATTGGAATTAAGCCACAATGTCGCTTAAAGGGTCATCCCAGGTAAAGGCCTAAATTAATCTAATCCAATCCAGATTTAACACCTGACTGATTACTAGTTTTATGGCATAAATAACACCCGTGATAATATATATATTTATGTCCAATCTGCAAAATGTGATATACATGTATTATTTGCCTTTTTACCTGAATAATGATTATTATTATTATTATTATTTGTTAACTCGATGCTTTTATTGAAGTCCCGCTTCATGCACACTTCGATCTTAATTGACTCAGACAAATACCATCATTACGATATGATTTATCAGAAGCAAAACTAACAAGAGGCCCAAGGGCCTTAGCGGTCACCTGAGTTATATCATAGGTACTGGTAGCTTTATTTTATTGTTTAGATGTGATGTGGAAATCAGCATGTAAACTAAGTGAAATACAATACTTGTCATGTCATCAATGGATAAGAACTGAAAATATTGGTAAATGTTCCCTTTGGGGCCCTGCCCTAGTCCCTGGGGATGGGGCAGGAATCCCAATTTTACAAAGTAAAACTCTCATTTACCCAAGATGATTCTGACTAAGTTTGAGCAATTTTCTGCTGAAAAT
>NW_018408569.1:84195-92555 GCF_002113885.1 Mizuhopecten yessoensis
AGAAGAAGATTTTTGAAATATTGGATAATTTTCCCTTTGGGGCCCCGCCCTGGCCCCAGGGGTTGGGGTAGGAATCCCAATTTTACAGTTTTGAAGCCTCATCTACCAAGGATGATTCTGACCAAGTTTGAAAAAAATCCATCCACTGGTTCTTGAGAAGAAGTTGAAAATGTAAAAGTTTACGCACGACGCACGACGGACGACAGACGACGACGGACGAAAAGCGATTAGAATAGGTCACTTGAGCAAAGCTCAGGTGACCTAAAAACTTACACACGCTATAATGTAACATATGTTTAACTAATTGGAAATGCTATTGTTTGACACTGGTTTTCAGTACCTTCCATATTTAGTGGTATGTTGAAGACTTTCCTCCGGCTTAACCTCTACTTTCACTTTCGCTTTCCTTCTACAACAAAAAACCCAGTAATCCTCACATCTAAAAATTCTGAAAGGGGACAGCATCTTAATTTTTAGTATTACCTGGTACACACCCAAGATGGCAAACAGATACAAGTGAATGAAATATGGACACATAAAAATAAAATATAAGGGGGAGGTGGGTGGGTGGGGGGAGTGGGGGGTGCAGGCAGAAAACAAATATTAACACTCTTTTTATAGATCCTGCCATCCATATATTATCAGTTATAAGAAATCCCCTACCTCTAACCCCCAAAATAAATGAACTTATATGTTAGCAAAAAGCATTGTAGCCTGGTCCTTAGAAAAAGGGTTAAGAAGTATTCCTGAGTTTGACTTGAGTGACATACTATCAGCTTCCAGATTTGACCTTTAACTGCAAATTCTGTTAAAAGACTGCATTGCGATTAATGGACTTAGAATGGGCTTAACACTAACATGGTCCAGTCTTGTAAGCACATCACATACAATGCATATATTATTATAACAAACTGCTTGTTATTCCTCCACCACCCTAACTAAAACACTGGCTAGCCTGGTTATGTTTATATAATAAAACATATATCACATGCATGCTGTATACTGTAAACATACTTATTATGAGGGTTAGTATATTTTAGCACTTTCCAGCTTATTAGAAACTGCTAAATAATGATATGCTTAATATAAAATCACCTTATTCTTGTTCCTATAGTAGAAAGAATTCCAATCACAACATGCTGAAAGATGATACATTATTGGCCGACTAATTTTAATGCTTCTAAAGTTGAGGTGTCATCAGGACCGCGAAAGGACCAATAATTTAACTTACCGGTACCAGTTTGAGCAGAGGATTTGAATTTCCTTTTTATTACTGTTTATAGTCCTTAATGTAATAGACAACTGTTGAGCTCATTATGTGTGTCATTTGAATTTTTTCCGCTGATTTCTGGAAATATGAGTGAGTTACCATATGTTTACAGTATACAAGGAGCAGAACCAATAAAGCACATACACAATTATGATTATACTAGTTAAGTGGTATAACCAGTATTACATTCTTAGCACCACACAGTATTATGACATAGTCAAAATATGACCCTGATTAAATATATCAAAAGAAAAAGAAAGAGAAAAAAAAGTGTTGGTAAAAATAAAACCAATTAATACAGCAGTATAGCAACTTGCCGAAGATGTATTGATGTATACAACTTCAACCAATAAAGCACATACACAATTATGATTATACTAGTTAAGTGGTATAACCAGTATTACATTCTTAGCGCCACACAGTATTATGACATAGTCAAAATATGACCCTGATTAGATATATCAAAAGAAAAAGAATTGGTAAAAATAAAACCCATTAATTAATGCAGTATATATAGCAACTTGCCGAAGATGTATTGATGTATACAACTTCCACCTTTATTTACATTTTGTACTGTTTCTGTACACACATGGGACGATATTAAGGGAAGATGTTTTTCATCAAGATAGTTCATGATGATGAATAACAACCATGCAGTTATTTGAAGCCGACGTACATAGGGGGATTAACACAATTTAGCTTTAGAGCTGCATAGATCGGAAACCTGACATGCTATCTTAAACAGTATTGCATTCAATAGTTAAACGTGTGTTCATTGCACACACATACCCGGTACATAAATATAAACACAACTTCCGGGGGGGGGGGGGGTTGAAAACAAGCTTATGCAGAGATTTCAATATCTTTAACACCAAAATTAAGCAAAAATCAGTTGTTAGCTGAGTACATTACAACAGTTTTTCAGGCATATTTCTGTAAAATGTTTTGAGTAACAAAGCCTGAATTAAGTTCAACAATATTTCTCTGTACTCTGATACTATCTTTCCTTAAAGGAGCAGGTCACCCTTAGTATTTGACAGCTAACATGTGTCTATTGCTGTCAATGAAGTTTTAAGGATATATAAACTCATGCATTAAGAATAATAACATCAACTATGATTATTTAATAATAAGCTTAAAATGTATTCATACAAAAACAAACACTCTTATTTTTCGATTTTTCTACCTTCAATGCGTAATTTATGAAACTAAGACTTCTACTCCTAGGATGAGAAGTCAAACTTACTTCTCATCCTGGCTATCTTCCTCTGAGGAGGAGGATGAAGATGTTGATGAGGAGGATGACCCAGAGGAACTCCCTATCAGAGTACCCGGTCTCAGGGTCTCACTCCCATCCATGGTAATTGATCCTCCGAGTGAGCTGAGGCCCCGCGCCACCTTCTGGAACTCTCTTCTAGACCCAGGTCTGTTCACAGGCACAAATCTGCAAAACAAGACCATCTTGTTTTCTGGAGAGAAAGCTTGGAATATAGCCAGAGTTTTCTATGACCTTAACCACCAGACTAAGACATTTTAATAGATAGGTGTGGGACATCTATCTGTCAAAATGTCTAAGTCTGGTGTCAGGGCTAGAGGAAACTCAGGCTAGCCTGGAATATTGTTTACTAAGTCACAGTGGTCTGTATTTGCAATTTCAATTGAAACACTTACCATTCTTAATTACGATTCAAAGTTCTGCAACAGGGGAATTTGACCGTCAAAACCTTACATTCTTACCCTTTTCTTGTCTTTTTTAGAGGTGAAATAACCTGAACTAACAATTATTTCTGAGTTTGAAAAAAAATCATATTTTCAAGTAATGTTTTGTTTGCAGAAGATATTTTGTCTTTTATTTCAACAGATGTATCATTTTTGCAACCACTGCATACTGACATCAGAAAATAATCAATGAAGGCCAGTAAATAACTTCATCCATTGGATTCTGTAAGTATCATTATTACAGACTGGTTATGACTTGGGTCAATCTAAATGAACAATATATCTAAAACGTAAAAAGAGCTAAACAGTAATTAACAGCCCACTGTTGTTGTCATTTACACTAAGTTAAAGCAGACATTTTTATCTGTAGCTAGAAGATAATTCCAGATTACCTGCGACTGTCTGGTTGATTACTTGTCTGTACAGGAACGGCAGCTTCCTCCTTGATGGGTTGTTCAGTCAAAGGCATTAGATCAGCTCCTTGTGAAGCCCTGCTGGGGAGAACGTTCGCCATTCTCAGCTGGTGCTGGTCAGTCTTTACCTATCAATGTATCGGAAACACAATGGAACATTTACCTGTTGTGTCTGTATACCAGCAGTTTTATACATGATTAGGTCGATATAATTTAGATGTTCATTTTCTTGTTCTGTCATCATTTTACCAAATACACTAAAATTATGATCACAATTTCTGTGTTAATCTTTCTAGAAAAATACTGGATTAAATAGCATATTGATTGCAGACACACAAAGTTACAGAATAAAAATACATAAAACTGCATTTACGTTATATAAAAAATTATATTAAGTCAGTTGAAGTTTCATTATTACTAAAATCTTACAGGAACATCCCGCTTGATGGTACCACCAGACTTCCTTATAATCTGTTCCTGGAGAGCATGGGTCAGTTTGCCTACAATTCTGTCCTGCACTGCTGTGTTTGACTCGGAAGCCGCTATAACAGCTAGGGCTCGTTTGAAGCAGTCGATGGCTCGAGCGATATTTCCGTTGTTGAAGGCTACTGCCCCAAGGCCCTCTAGCACCTGCCACTGTGTGCGAGTGTCTCCTGTCAAACAATAAATCAGGAGGGATTCAATCTTGTTTTATTTCCCAAAAATATGAACTTGAAATAGAAATCCATGGAACATGAATTATCAGAATCCTTTTTATATATACCCGGGCCACCAAGGTATGATGTATTTATCTAAAGTACTGGAAATTGAACCTTCATGGGGAAAAAAATTAACAGGATGTCTAATCTACTATTCTGAATAAAGTTGTTTTTTGTTTTCAATGAATTGAATGAAGGCATTTGTGCATTTTAATGGAGGTTAATTCAATGACCCAAATATATATATAATTCTTAGCTGCCTGGCAAACCTCCATATCTTTAGCTTGTTGTTACTTATCAGTATCTTTGGCTCTCTCATGGGGGGAGGTCTGGGGTTAGGGGAACAGTAGTAACCAGGTATTCATCAGTATCTTTGGCTCTCTCATGGGGGGAGGTCTGGGGTGAGGGGAACAGTGGTTACCAAGTATTCATCAGTATCTTTGGCCTCCTCATGGGGGGAGGTCTGGGTTTAGGGGAACAGTGGTTTCCAGGTATTCATCAGTATCTTTGTCTCTCTCATGGGGGGAGGTCGGGGGTTAGGGGAACAGTGGTTACCAGGTATTCATCAGTATCTTTGGTGGCCTGGTGTCAGGGTGGTCATGGTCAATTACTTTAGGTACTCACCAGTAATCTATCTTTCGCTAATAGATTGATGATATGGCATGGGATGGCAGGAATTGCTTAGCACTGATCAGCATATATGGAGGTTTGATTGGACTGCGGTAGGGGATGGCTGAGGTCACGGTTACCCAGGAGGTTTGATTGGAGTGCATGGGTAGGGGATGCCTGAGGTCATGGTTACCCGAGATACATTACTCACCAGTATCTTTGGCAGCTTGGTGGGCATGAAGAAAGGCCTCCCCAGCCCCTTCTTTGTCTCCTAACTGACTCAGAGCAAAAGCCAGATTAGCAAAACACTGTCCCTGGCTGTTCCGATTCTTCAGCTCAGCTGTTGATATAAAAGTGTTCAGATTCATAGCAAACTAAATCCATTGCAACAAGTATTATTAATGGAAATTAATTTTCCATTTTCTCTATTTTTCTATGATTTGTGATAAAAAATTATTTAATATCTATTATATATGTACATATAAAAAAAACACAATAAAACTTTTCCATATAAACACTTCACACTTACTATATCAATACACTATTCTACATAATGTTGAAGCCTGTGTGAGCTAATTCTCATATACTAATACACTTTCTGATAAGAAGCGTTATTTTAATGTGACTCTACTAAAAAGACAGAAACCCTTCTAAAACTCACCGTATAAAGCTGAGGCAGATTCATGGAAGCCAACAGCTCTCTGGTAGTCACCAAGGAAGTTGTAGGTGGCACCAAGGTTCTGGATGATCACAGCTTCCTGCTTCTTATCACCTGACCTGCCACGGACCAATGGTAATGCTTGCTCAAAACAAGCAATGGCTCGGTCGTACTTCTGCATTTGTGTGAAGATCAGCCCAAGGTCATTTAGAACATTTCCTGAAAAAGGCAAGGCAATTATTTGGAATGAAATAAACAACTAAGGAAGAAAAGTGCTTTATATGAAAAAGGATGTTTAACATGTAGAAAGAAAATGAATTAGGACACCAAAATAGTTGTATCACAATTTGTGTCTGTGCAGGTAAAAAAATCTATTTCAATGTACATACAGCTGTTCAACAATATGTATAATAATAATAACAGTATACTCACCGACTTGCGTAACAGGACCACATTTCTCAGTAAGTTTGAGACATTCATCAGCGGTAGCTTCAAACTCTGTACATTTATTCTGCTTGTGCTGTTGGTTGGCTTTCTGACACAAGCTCTCTAACTGTTTAACAGGTTTATTCAATAGAGCATAAACATCTGCCAATTTTCCAAGGGAATCTTCTGCAAAAATGTTGTCTGCTTTCACTTGAAGATTTCCAAGTTTTTCTAGAGATTCAGCCTCCATCTGAAGATTATCTCTCTCAGATTTATACTCTTCATAGGCTTTTGTGTAATTTCTTACAGCTTCCTCAAGATTTCCAAGATTTTCAAATCCTAAGCCGAAATTGAAGTATAGGTCCCCGTTTGATCGTCCCTCCTTTTTGTTGTCTGGAGGAACAGCTTGCTGCAGAACATCTAATCCTCTTTTGGCCTGGTTAGCAGCAATATATGCAGCACCAAGGTTGAAAGCACATGCCCTTTCAGTATAGCCATCGTCAACATCCCGAGAACGTTTGTAAGCATACTTAAATGCATCCAGGGCTTTTTCTATATTTCCCACTTGGAGATCGGCTGTTCCTTGCTTGGAATACCTCTCCACATCTAATGCTGCTAGGCCTATTCTTCTATCCATCCTCATGTCATTAATGTTCCAATTAAGTATAAACAAATCTGAAAGAAATTATAAATATGAGATATATTAATTCATCTATTCAAACATATAAAAATTGATACTGAGGTGTTTAAATTTTAGCAGTTTTCGCTCTACTTTAAATGTGCCAAACTATTTAAACTGTTAGATATAAAATCACTGTAACAAATTTAAATCATTACCTTTATAACTTGAAATTTGTTGTTGATATATGAATATCTACCATTGTATGGCAGTACAGCTATATACCCTACCAAATTCAGTTGGCATTCATTTAGTCTACGAATGCCATGGACTGATTCACTTACTGTTGATGTCATCTATTATGACGTCATAATTGTTACGTTGGATACCCTCCCTGGGCGATGGCTGTTCTATTCATTGAACAAGCATACATTATTTGAACTAAATGCTGAATAATAACAAGTGAAATTGAATATCCTAATATGACATAAAAAGATTCCAAAAATGGTAAATATAAGCATTGAACTGCTTTCAGTTGGTATTCATAGGCAATAGCATGCTTTATTGAAGTTGCCTTTGTCCAGTCGGCATTCATATTACCTATGAATGCCAACTGAAAACAGTTCAATGCTTAATTGAACTTAGATTGTACATGAGACTGCATGAGTATATGTCTTCTAGTACTGTTGATAAAGTAAGATATAGGTCTGTGTTTTTATAGATTATTATTGTGGTGCATTGCAATCTTTAATACTCAGGAACTAAACACAGACTAGGATGTATGTTAGGTCACTCACAAAGATTGAGACTTGACCACAAACTCTTGTAGTTGGTGAACATTAGGATAACTACAAACAAGGATCAAGTGAAGCTGACATCATTTTTTTTGTATCAATTTCAATATTCTTCAAGAATATGTATGTAATTATGGGAAAAATATTTACAAATATAAATGATTTCCAAAAGTTATTGTCAATGATCTTGGCTAAAACCACGACAGTGTTTATAATGTCTTTGTTCTCAGATATGGGCTAATTATATATATATTAACAATTCAATTTCCACATGAACATAAAGTTGCCAAATACATAAAGGAAGAAACAACAAAAGGACGGTCTCACTAGCCGCGGCTATCTATCTAATGACGGGGAAAACAGAGTGACCATGTACCAAAGCTATAGCTTTTTTGTATACATGTATGTTGTCATCTTAATTTCAGCATTTTAGAAACAAATAAGTTAACAGCACAGTTCAAATATCTTACTTTATAAATGGCGAGAATACATGACCATATACTGGCAGAATTTCTGAATAAATGTGCGAATGGACGATCGATAGGGATCATGTGGCAACATAAGCAAGTGAAAGGTGTGTAACGTTAGCGTTATTTACCTACAAATTCTGCGTGTATGCAGTGACCGTGTTAATTCTACTGTGATCGTAATTACAGCTTAATAATTGTAACGTGATAGGAGTGATTACTACCAACATCGATACAAATATTTAATTACGGAACACCTAAATCATAGGTACTTACGTCAACAGGCACCTGTCGGCTTAGCTGTCCGCCATTGCTGTTTACAACCTGTTTCATGGCAACTCGAAGCGTTGAAGAGTTCCACATTTAATTGACTGCACTTAGGAGAAATGTAAATGCTTTTTAAATGCATGCACTCAATTTCAATGAGTTAATTCAAAGTTAACTTATCTAGATATGAATCAGGCTAATGTATGTGTTTGCGACAAGGGCCTAGAAAGAATGAACAGACTGATCAACTTAGCGTCATGTCTCATCCATATCAGGGGAGCTAACTCTTACACGAAACACTCATTTTGACAGTAAATGAAAGATTCACAACTTAGCAACTCTCATCTTCCAAGTAGGGCAAAATTGAGGAAAATGGTGAAAATACATGATTTTTTTCTCAGGGGGGGGGGGGGGGGGGGG
>NW_018408569.1:92621-164135 GCF_002113885.1 Mizuhopecten yessoensis
TGGCATTATTGGATACTACATACTAAAGGTGTTGGGTGGGAATTTTTACCATGTGAATCCTAGATCTACCAGAGACATAATATACGTCTGATCTATGAAACAATGTTTAACGCGTTAAATACTATCACCAGAGACGTATACGTCTCTGCTATCACGTTAAATACGTACTTGTATCGCGTTAAACAGTTAAACAATCAAAATATTTTAACGCGATAAAATGCTTCCCAAGTTTAACGCGTTAAATGTTGTATTTTTTTTTTAACTCGTTAAAGATTCATAAATGAATTGATAATCAAATGTGCAATTACATACAGTACTTAATCATGGCTGTCGACGCGAGGACCTGTTTTTTTTCGCCAGGAAATCTTACCAACAGTGGATTACTGTTATCGTGTTGGCATTGACGGGGGTGCTGGCACAACTAAGGGACATATATAAAGGTGCTTGTTTTATAGAATATTGTACTAATAATCTTATCGTGGATGAAGGATTATTTTGGCAACGAACCATAACCATAATCATTATTTAGGCCTTTTTGCAGGCATATTCGTCACATTAGTAAAGGTTTCAATTAATAATTTGTCTAAATATACATCTATTAAAATGCCGATGAACACAAGTCTAAATAACGTCACGCAGCAACAGCAGGGCCCGTATTCATGAAACCGTTCTTGTGCTCAAGCATGGATTCTGTGCTCAAACCAACATTCTTGTTACTCACTGAAGTCATGTCAAACGATCAAAAAGTCATGTTTAAACCTTGCAAAATTGTACAAAATAATATTACAGCAAAGTTGTAAGGTCACGTGGTTAAAGTTCAGAGTCAGACACATCAGGCGACTGAACATGCTCATTTAACGCGATAAAATAATTTGGGAAAAAATAATTTGTGAAAAAATAATTTGTGACGCAATAAACATGTATTTAACGCGTTAAATGCAAACGCGTTAGGGCTTAACGCGATAAAAGTGTATGTTTAACGTCATAGCATGCATTTTTAACGCGTTTAATCCTTGTTAAACGCGTTAAAAATCATTGAACGCGTTAAACAAGGATTTAACGCGTTCAATGATTTTTAACGCGTTAACTGCTAACGCGTTAGTATCTCGTTTTTGACATGAACGGCCTTTCATACTGATCCTACCCAACACTTCATACTGATCCTAGCCAACTATTCTATGAATAGCACATATAAATTGAAAAATAAAGCATTAATCTATAAAATTAGTTTATGAAGATCAAAAACAGATTCTAAAAAAGGTATTTGATTGTAACCTTTGGTATGACAATTTTATTGTGATTTTCGTTTATATGTGCATTTAATATTCAAAGAAGGAAAAGGGCATGCTTTCGTAGTTTTACAAAGGGATCTTACGGAAGACAAGGACACCTCTATACAAAGGATAATTTTAGAAGATTTTTATAGAGGTCAATATGTTTTATAAATACACTTGTTAACAATAAGGTCGTTTCCTGAAAGTATTACTATTATATTCAAATTCAATTTTTTTTTTTGCACATTTGCAACTACAAAGTAGTTTGAAGGCAAAATAGAAATTAAATTATATATTAATTTATATTAGAGATATGTAATATAATACGTCTCTGATTCAGTATATGTTTTCAGTTAAAACATTCATGTTTGTTGCCAGAATTTAAAACAAGATAAATTAAAGTAAAAGGGGATAGACTGATACAAAATGTGACCAACTTGTCAGGTCTGAAAAAAATGAGATTATTTGGCCTCTGGTATATCACCTTTTGCACTTAACGGTAACCATACGTCTCTGCACTGCTCTTACTGAGACGAGGAGTCCGCAAGGACAAGATAAAAACCAAGGACTACAGTAGAATATTCTAGTTGATTCATTTCTTAACTAGCTTTGCTAAGGAAAATAGTTTAGTGTCTAACCATGTCGATAAAACAAAACATCATTCGATATAGGCCTAAAATCGCAGTTATAATTTAGATATTTTGGCGGGAAATAATATAACTCATTTTCTTCCAATCACAATCGACATCACATTAAGCGCGTAGTTAACATCATGGTGGACAGCGAACAAGAAGTGGTGATCGTTAAAACACTGAAGTGAAAGCAAGACGGGGAATTCACTGTTAGTTAAAATATTACATTGTTTGGTGAACTTTGCGTTATTGACATTAAGTAATGCTGCTTTTGTTACAAATCTGGTTAGATTTGTAAACACCAACCTGTTCTATTTTGCACAGAAATCCACCGAACGGAGACGGGTTGACTACTGACTCCGACAACTTTATAACCTGGCGAGATACAGTAGGCTTATTTTGACAAGCGCACAGTCGGCATGAGATAATCAGCCGACCAGCGGCCTTTTCTTTATTATTTAGGAATACGAAGATGGTAATCAGAGTTTTCTGTGGCACTATCCAGTGGAATAAATTACCTCTTGACTTGGTAAAATCAGAATCTCTTGACATTTTTAAAACAAAAACTTCACTCCCTTAACCATAAGTATTTCATACACACGACTACATACACGTCCTTCTTTTGCCATGCACACACTTTAACAGTCCTACATTTATGATTGACATTATCTTCAATATCATGAATTGAACGAAGGTACATTGTTGCTTAGACGCCTAGCGCCAGACCCGAGACATTGCGATAGATAGCCTAGAATAAATGTCTGGTGTTAATTGGGACAAGAGGAACATCGAGCTACAGCGACCGTCAGACAGCTGCGTGAACAAACCAAATTATAGTGACATTACATTTACAAATCTGTGCCAGATTGACAGGTCCAGTACACTCTGCCGATTGAGCTATGGTAATGTTGACTACAAAGAGCATACAGTTAGATGATTATTTTCATTTTTCATAAATGTAAAATTTCCGATTTTTTTACATCATTATTTTTTAAAAAGAATACTTATATTTAATGTCTTTTGTTATCAACCTAATGATACAAACTTCTTTTAAAAGCGACTTTGTTTTGTTTTCTTTAAAAAAAGAAAATCACTTGAAAATAGCTCAAAAGACCTATTTCAGATAGGTCAATAGAGCTATTATAGGTCTTTACAGCTGTACCTTCGTTCAATTCATGATATTGAAGATAATGTCAATCATAAATGTAGGACTTTTGGGTAAATTTTATCCATTTTCAGCAGAAAATTACTCAAACTTAGTCAGAATCATCTTTGGTGAATGAGGGTATTACATTGTAAAATTGGGATTCCTGCCTCATCCCCAGGGGCTAGGGTGGGGCCCCAAAGGGAACATTTACCAATATTTTAAAATGTTTATCCATTGATGACATGACAAGTTTTGTATTTCACTTCGTTTACATGCTGATTTCCACATCACATTTAAACAATAAAATAAAGCTACCAGTACCTATGATATAACTCAGGTGCCCGCTGAGGCCCTTGGGCCTCTTGTTTATTTTCAAAAGAGGGTCATCAACCTCTTTCAGTATATCCGGGGTTGGTAGGTAGTATGTGCCACACAGTTCCCTTCAATGGTATTCTTTGATGTGGGTCGCTGCACATCATAGAATACGTATGAATGGAGCTATGTTGTATGTTGCATATATCATCATGAATGTTAAAAAGATGTATTTCATTCCTTAAGTTAACATGACTCTCTGACCTGCCGTTCACCATTGGTGGATCTACCTAAGGTCTACCTTAATGTACCAGAAGTTTACCTTTAAAGATATTTTTATTCGATAAAATCTGTTGAATTTTTTGTTAGTCCAAGTATATATTTAAATGTTTGCTACCATTTCTAGACTATTACATGAAAAACAAAAGGGATTTAAACAAAGGTTGAAGAGGTTTAACCTTGTGTGCGATCAGAAATTTCTGGGGGAGAAAAAAATGGATTTAAAAAGTTATTTAATTCCTGTTTTGTAAAAAGAATTGCAATGGGCCCCCTCTTTTAGAATATTAATTTGAATGTGATTCAGATTGTAAGTGTATGACAATCTTTGGTCTGCACACCCTTTTTTGGTCATTTGTCAATATTTCAGTCTTGTTGATATCACATGCTAATTCTACTCTGATGATTTGTGAACAGACATGAGTTTCAGGTTTGATATCCAATCGAAAGTGTTTTAAAATTTGTGTTGTTTATATGCAGACAGCCTGCTGTACTGACCAACTAAATCCTGATGGAGACAAAAGAGGAAACAGCCATGGATAACAGACCAACCTATAACTGGGTAGATATCACTCAGGAGTTTGTAGAGGCGTCATCAGACCTTCAGCTCGGGGAACTCCTACATGATTCCACGTAAGAATATCATTATTTATGAGGGCCCTGTATCGGAGATACAGGTGCCCTATAGTAATCACTCTGTCTGTCCGTCCACAAATTTTGTTCCTGGCTGATAACTTTGGTATTTATTGACAGATTTACATGAAACGTGGTCAAGATGTTCAGTTCACAAAAATACACACTGAGGTAAAAAGTCAAGGTCAAAGGTCGAGGTCATTAGGTTCAAAGGTCCAGGTCAAATTTTGCTTCTTTTCACTGATGAACATTTTGTTATGACATGATAAAGCAAAGTTGATCGGAATTAAACAAGGAGTCAACTGAACAAAGGTCAAGGTCATTGGGTCAGAGGTCAAGGTCATTTAACACTGGGTCATTATCATTTTACTGATGAACATTTTTTTATGTTATTTATGAAGCAAAGTTGTTCAGAACTTAACACGGGAGTCAACTGACCTAAGGTCCAGGTTACAGGGTCCAAAGGTTCAAGGTCAAGGTCAAGTTTGTAATGTTCACTGATGAACATTTTGTTATGATATTATAAAAACAAAGTTGGTCGGAATTAAAAAATAATTCAACTGACCAAAGATCAGGGTCACTGGGTTAAAGGTCAAGGTCATTTTTGTCCAAACGTCAAAGGTGAAATAAAACAAATCAAAGCTAACAAATGAGTATTGCACTTGTATTTACATTTCTGTTAGCCCAGCAAATATGGAGGTGGAAGGAAACAAGACTCACATCATAGTACATGTAAAATGTATATTTTACTTCTTTTTGAAGTCCAAATGTCAAACGTCAAGCTCAGCTATATGGGCAGATTGCTTCTTGATGATTATGGGGGATATATTGCCACAAGACGGGGATCTTACTGACCTGTTAGTGTTCTAGTTATTACATGGGGAACTCCTACATGATTTCTCGTTAGAATATCATATTATTTATTATTACATGTACCAGATAATTATATATAATCATACTACATTCCTGTAGTTGCTCATTGCTAGCCAGCTGGTGCTTGTTCATTTTGTTTATAGTTACTTCTGACGTAAGTGTTCTCTGTATGTAGTGGCTATAGTAGCCTGTATTTAATTTGATGTCATCTGGCTGTGGGTGTTATATGATTGTAGACATATGCATGGACCTTGAAATATCTGCGACACTATTCTCAGACTGGTTAGATTATGAGTCCTGAACAGCTGTATAGAGTGGACAGAAAGATCACAACCCCTCTGAAAGTATATGTACTATGTACCTGCAATTGAACAAAGATCTTGTGTGTAGACCAGTAGCTCATTCAGGGTTACTAGTGATAGCTTAATCATATTAACCACTTGATCAATTCCGTCTTTAAAATCCATGGGTTCTGCTCTCAAAACACATATCTTCTCTGCATAAAAATTTAAACTATCTGCATTGTCAGATACAGATTTGTGGTGTTGCTTCTATATTTATTTGTTGTTATGTATACATTATGTAGGTAAGCAGATTGAGATTATCTGCTGTAGTTAAAAGGAAAATCCTTGATCTGTATCTGTATATGGATACGCTGAATTAACCAAAACTGGTGTGTTACAGCAGGTGAGAGAGAGCGCTAATAGTTCTTAAATGCACATTTCGAGGGCTAAGTCCTCAACACTGCCGCATTTGATTATGTTCTCTGGTAGATGGTTCCAATCTATTACACTAGTACGTATAAAGAGGGATTCTCTGTATTGGTCTGTTTTATAAGGAATCCTCTACTGTTGTTACACACAGACCTGTCGACAATGTTTGTTGTCGATAGTGCTGAAGTCTTTACATAGTTTGTGACTCTGATGTTACGGCCTTGTCTCCTTGGTTTCAAGTACTAATTTGGGGGTAGTGCTGGCACTGACCCCTTAACGACTTTGTATAGATAGGCAAGCCTGATGTTCTGATGCCTCTTCTCAAGGGGTCGTAATTTGGAATCTTTGAGTATTTGTGTCACACTTCCCACACTTTGTTAAAATAGGCACAGTATGTTCCAAACTCATTGTCCAGAATCGCCTTTATTGATAGGTTTTTGAATTTGTACTGGTTTCTTAAAATCAAGCAGAAAAATACCTCTACAGTACTAGTTGTATCTTGATGTATAACTTTATTAATTAATAAGCTTGGTTTGAATTAATTGCAATCTTTATAATTACAATAATTATACATTATTTACTACATTACAGATTCGGGTTGTTTGAAGCAATGTCTGCTATAGAAATGATGGACTCTAAGATGGATGCTGGTATGCTGTGTAATCAAATCCAAAGGAAAGTGCTTAACTTCTCTGATAGTACAGAGGTAAGTCTTAATAAATGGATTGGATTTGTTGGGAGTTTTCAAGTTAAAGCAAAAAATTGACATTATGTCAATTTTTGTAAGTCTTAAATTTGAGGACAAAGAGTGCCTTCACTCCTCCTAGATTTGGGTGGGTTTGGGTGTTAGATTTGGGTGGATTTGGCGTGTTAGATTTGGGTGGGTTTGGGGTGTTAGATTTGGGTGGGTTTGGGGTGTTAGATTTGGGTGGGTTTGGGTGTTGTATAAAATTAATAGGACAGCATGTCATTAACAGCAATCCTTTTTCGTAACCGTTAAAATAAGGCACATTGAATAAATTGATTTGAATTGTTCAAAAATGTGTGTTGTAGAATTGTTTACCTTAATTTTTAATATTTTATTTTATGATTGTCAAAGAATGATATCAATATTACCAGTAATATTTATTTCAAAAAGGAAAGATTTATGGTTTAAAGAGTCTTTTACAATATCATGTTTATGATGTGATTTTGTGTTAATGTATAGTCGGGACAGTTGAAGATCAAAGAGCTGAGTATACCTGAGCTGATAGGTGTCATGGATGCTACAATGGCATGTATGGTAAGGATAACACCTTTATGTTTTATTGAGGAGATAAGAGCAGTGATTTTGGATCCAACTTTCCTGCATAGAAATGTTCACCAATACAAACCCAATGTGAATACTGTTAAACTGGTATATTGTCAGAGCTTGTCTGATATTTAGAATGATACAATAATTCCGTCTTTTCGTATTGCAGAGTTATCTGCTCTTGTGAGACGGTATTGATTGTCACATCATCATTCGTATGAGAAAATTACATCGTTTTCTCAAACATGTATAACGTTACCCTCACAAACAAATTACCATAAAAACCCATGTAATTTGCGCACTTTTTTTTCAGAAATTTAATCCCCAAAGTGGGGGGTGCGTAAAATACACAGGTATAGAAAAATTTAAGTTTTTTTCAGGAAAAGATCGACGATTCTGAGAGATCGCCATCTTGGATTATGTCCCTTGGTACACGGATCTCTAAGACAAATGACGATCAACAAATTTATTTATGTCAAACATTAATAAAAGATACATAATGTGTTGTTATGTGAGTTTATGTGAAAAGTATTAATAAATAGGTAACCGTTAACAAAAAAAGTTTAGCCAAATTCCTATGCCAGAGAATAGCCGATCAACTTACGACATTACGTTTCGACATCTCGGTGCGTTTCCCCATACTATTAAGAAAATTTAGTTGTTCAATTTAAGCTCCGTTCTTTGTAAGTTCTGTAAGTTTTTTCAAATCGCCTATGCGTATACGTATAGCATGTTTTTTTTCCGGCTCACTTTCATGTTGATCTCGCGTCTAACATTACGTAAACACGTGATTGATAATAACCTCGTGAATTATTTCAATATTTATTAAATGAAGCATCGTAAAAATAGTCTGCGTTAACTATTTTTTTCCTTGGAGTAGATTTGAAGAGGATGTATTGATTGTCCACGCTTCTAGTATAAACATATTTTTTATAATCCCTTATCAGTCAAATCAGTCTGTAGTTATGACAATGCAGTAGGGCTTCGTAATTCACGCCACGTGTTGACGAGTGAAAAAAACAACAACACGGTCCGTCGATCGCGACTGCAAATCATTTCAATTAGTAGAGCTATTGTTAACGGGTAATCACAGAGATAGTGTTAGCTCATCACTGCATTGTAAATTGTAAAAAAATATCGCCAAACCACGGACTTAGATAATCATAGAAAAATATTTTAAAAAAATATATTCAGAGATCGATTTTCGGAGCATGAACATCGTTTTTTTTCCAGATTTTTTGGGTGCGCAAAATATTCGAGTAGAACCTTTTTTCCCGATTTTCAGCCTCAAAAAGTACCTGCGCAAATTACACAGGTGCGCAAATTACATGGGTTTTTACGGTATGTAACAATCAATACCTGCTGACAAGAGCAGATAACTCTGCAATACGAAAAGACGGAATATGGTTGATTAAAACAATTAAGCACTTTGAATTTAGTTGAAACAGTTCATGATGTAAATGTAAAAAATGGAAATAATGCTTATTTTATGTTGAAGATGTTAGATTATAATTTACATACAACGTTGTCTACTTCAATTTACAATATATTGAATTGACAAGTCATGATGTACAGTGTTGTTTCTGTGATGTGTATTGTTTTGTTTATAGGTGACGTGGCTGGAAGGTCACTCCCTGGCCCAGACAGTGTTTACAAACCTGTACCTACACAACCCATATGTAATAGAGGACCGATGTCTTAAGGCCTTCAGCCTTTGTACTCTCAAAATAGTCGACCACATACGCGATCGTGTCAACAGAGCTGGTGTTTTTGAAGAGGTTTGTTCGATTTCAGTTTACCATTTAAAGAGATATTCATATTTACCTCGTTCACAAGGATCTGATCTGGTCTTAGATTTACCGTTTTTACGGTGAGATATGAGCAACAAAAACCAATAAGTCTGATTTGATTTGTAGGAAGATTTCCAGACGATGACCTATGGGTTTAAGATGGCAGGAGACGTTACTGATGTACGGGTGACGGGTATGATGAAGGAGTTGGAAGAAGATCTTCACAGAACTCTTAAGGTACTTCTCCCTCAGAGAATATTTATCTTTCTGTAAGGTTATTTTACAATAGTACAAAACCTCTTTTAAGAATTCATCAACATTAAAATAAGCAAATTATATTAGATCGTTTCATTTATAAGTGTTCTATTCTTTAAATAGTAATTCAAACAATGAAGGATTATATGTGTATTGTCCAATAATTTTATGTTGATAAAGATAAACTGTTAGGAAGTTTCTGTCGATGTCAGTTTTTGAACTTTCAAAAATGTTGTGGAATGTTATGAACATATTTCATTTCCAGACAACAAGGAGTAAACAGGGTGAAGAAAGAGATGCAGAAACAGAAAAGGAGGTGTGTAACTATACATAAAACAGAAGGAATCTGGCCAAAAAAATTTGATTACTTGTTTCTCAGGCCCGCGCTCATTTCATGGCACCGTGCACATTGCCGATTTTATCGTGAAAGTAATAAAAAAAAAATGTGAATGCGCCAGCCGCCATCTTTAAAAAAATCAGGAAAATTGGTTCGCATGTCGTTTTTACTCGTTAGTCACCCAAGTCCCGAAAACATTTGAATAAAGGTAAGGATTGAGATACAGGCAAGCATTAAAATGATTATGACTTATTAGTCTTGTGTACAAATGGCGCTCCTTTCGGTACAAATAAGGAATGGGGGGTTCGTGATTCTCGTCTGGAACATCGTGGGGGGGATTTTCGGAGGCTTGCTCTATGACGGGTCTCTACACAACTATAAAAAGACAAGGTAATGTCCACAATGAATGTTTTACAAACTACACAATAAAAAAAAATCGCCCTCGTCTCGTTTTTGCCATGTAAAATGGAGAAAAAAAAATACCGCTCTGCCGCATCTATTTTGAAAAAAATTGGCCTGAGAATCAAGTAATTTTTAAATTTTATTTGGCCTTTGTGTAACTAAAAATAAAACAGAAAGGGCGTGTGTCTAAACAGTAAAATACAATGCACCTTAGCTGTCATTGTGGACAATTTATATATGATGTATTTAAAATAATATGACTTTTTTTAGCCTTGGTCCCCATCCCCTGCAGATATGTCCTTAGCTGTTGATAAGATGTTAAACCCTGTACACCCAACCAACAATGTATAATATGCAGGAATCAGTTCAGCTCAATGTGACCTATTCTGTCTTTTCGTATTGCAGAGTTATCTGCTCTTGTGAGCAGGTATTGATTGTTACGTCATTAGTTTGTGTGAAAAAATTACGTTGTTTTCTCAAAAAATTATGAAGCTACTCTCACAAACAAATGACGTAACAATCAATACCTGCTATCAAGAGCAGAAAACTCTGCAATACGAAAAGATGGAATACTCATGTTATGTGAATGTTGTTGTTAATTTTAATTTCAATTTCAGCACTTCCTTACAAGTACATTGTTCTCCAGAGTAAAGTTCCACCGCCTGTTTTATGCTATGCTGTTGTCATTTAGTAAAGAGAAGGTAAGATGTAATTACTCAGATATATAATTTATAGCCATAAGACTACCCAAAATCAGACCCGCTGTTCAATAGAAATAAAGTAGACCTAGGGAGTGTGAACCGTGGATTGATAATTACTTAACAAGTACTTGAACCTTTCATTACTGATACCTTACTTATATCTCATTATATACTTATTCCTCCTCTACGATACTCAACAAAGGATATAAGGATATCAAAAGTCTTGTACTACTATATTACTTATTCAAACAAACATTACTTGATACACAAAATCTGTCTGGTTGTGCATCAAACTCACATCGTACCTTCTACAGTTCAATCATCACATATCACCTATAAACTGTTAACAGAAGTAACACAGAACATTAATTTAACTTATCGATAAATAAAATACTAACTTCCTGGCCCGAGCCCCTTGGCTTATTCTGTATGTACATCAAATTATGTTTAGATGGAGGATTTCATTATGGGGCGAGCTGTGCTGACTGTAAGTACGAGAGTGTTAAACTGTTTTACCATGTTATTTATATTCCATCTTAACCCCCAGTTTGTTTAATGTTGTTCGAATGTTTTGATTGAAAATAATTTTCTGTTCCATGAGAATTTTGAATTTTTGTTACTATGCAATGTTCCTGTTTCATGTTACCACATACACATATCTGGTTGAAAGAAGAGGTACATATTAATAAGTCATACATCTACTTTTGAATGCTGAATGTTTGTTTATACCACAGCAGGGTGGAAAATCTCTCTTTGAATTTATGATATTAAGTAACAGTTGGATAATAAATGTAGAAGATAGCAAAATGTATGAATTACATTTGTGGGGTTACACGATGTGCAGTGTGTGCATGATGATCATGAAAAATTGTGCGATTATAGCTTAGCATGCCAGTTGCATGTACCTGTTAATGACCAGGAAACGGGTACATGTTTTGAATCACAAGTCAATTGTGAAGGAGATGTGAAATCTCCACACAAAGTGTAACAGAAACATATATCAAAGGTAAATCAAGTTGTGTTTTGTTAAACTGTTTAATCGATAACCCTCATCGGTGATCGACTCCATTCAATTCACTACATATATATGTACTACAACGTAGTACTGTACCTGACAGTACAATCAAATTATTGATAGTTTTAAAGTCATTGTAATAATACATATATGTACCTATCAGATATATTAGACACGATACAATGTACCATATTTCACTCGAGCTGCATGTTTTATCACACAACAAGGAGATCGATAGTTAAATCGCACAGTTGTGTGGACGATGTGCAGACTGTGCGCACAATGTATGCACGATGAATTTTGTGCCGTGTTCGATCCCACAGCTGTATATTTGTGTACAACGACATACCTGTACATAAATATGACCCTGACATTTTCCAGTTGACCCTATATTTTTCAGTGTGAAGGAATACCCCAGTCCCAAAAGATAGTCGTACAACTCCAGGAACTGATCCCCACAATCAGGGACACTCTGCCTGTTGGTGTACAACCTGAACAGAAGGAGCTCAGTAAAAATGGTATTCATACCCAGTTCCTGTCTATGAAATATTACGCCTTTGAACTTTTATAATATCAGTTACATAAAAATTGTGTACTTAATTTTCATTTGGTTTTGATTTCGGCATGAATGAAGTGACTGAGTAATGATAAGAAACGATCTTAATAATTCAAAATAGCTAGTAAACATTAAAGCTTATTTAATTATTCACTCTTGCCAAGTGTTAGTATCCTGTTGTCATCGTTTAACCAGCGTGGCATGCACACCAGCAGTCACACCTCAAGAAAGGAATTCTTCAGACCATTATGATGAAAAATACCTGATGTTTTCTCTTTTTAATTTCAAATTTTCATATGAAAGCTCAGACCAATTACATCATAATACAACCATTATCATTATGTTTCTGTCCTACAGACTACCCAACCATTATGGGGTTTGAGCCCCTGGTGAACCAGAGGTTGCTCCCGCCCACATTCCCGCGCTACACCATCATTAAGAGTCGTGAGGCGGCCCTGGAGTATATGGAGACCCTTCTCAACCGTCTCATGGTGGTCACCACCGTCCCACAGATGACATCATTGCACACGGTGCTGGTGAGTCTGACCTACAGTACCTCAAATTTGGATTTTGTTGTGATATTGGTATTAGGTTTTGAATATCTGGCTTTTCTTTAAGGTGGTATACAAATTTATTGTAATGACGATCTTAATTGTGTAATGAATGTAAGTTTGATAAGACTTGGATAATTTGATAGAGGTATGTAGAATTTATGATACCTTTGATCTTGCTTTGTCTGCAATATATCTATTTCAAAGGTAAATATTGATCTGAAAATGTATTCAGAATAAATTTATGTATTACAAATTAGTTTTGTTGGTAATTCTTTTAGCATAAGTCTTGCAATTGCTGTAACTGTCAGCACACTGATGATGCAAGGTATTGGGATACCTAGCTGTAAATTGAGTTATAGAAAGGTTATGTATCACCAACAGTAAGTGTTTATATGTGATGTTTGATGACTAGTACGGTACACACTCACACACTCTGTCACTTTCATCATACAAAATACCAGTCATCAAAACGTCGCACACTTACTGCTGGTGATTCCGACCTGAAACAATGTTGACAAATAGTTGTAAATTAATATTTATATAATATAACTCTTTTTTAAATGTTTTAACTTTTATTTTAGGACACCTTTAAAGACTTTAGTAAGACATCCCCCTGTGTTTTGTCAAGGTCAATTTTACAGGTAAGTAGGCTGTCACAATGCATTTTGTCCAGGCCAGCATTACAGGAACGTTCAGTATTAAAACATCCCAATATGATATTTTACATAATTGATAATAGGTACAAGTGTTACTCTTCATTTACATAATTGACCAGAGGAACAGAAGATCATTTTACTTTTTGTTTGTCTGGGTTTGTTGTATAGAAATAATCAATATTTTCTTCTATTTCTGTAGTTGACACTGTTGCCTCCCAATAAGCGAGTGTTTGGAGTGAATTCCATTGTTGACTTTCTCAAGGAAACCATCAGAGGCTTCATAGCACCACCTGCTCTCAGTCCCAAGTAAGTACCTTTATTTAGGATAATTAGAAAATATACCAAAGTCATAAAAATGGAACAAACTGCAAAATTTCTTAACCAATTAATTGATGAAATTTCGCATTGATTTGGATGAGACTAGTTTTTCAAGGTCTGTACCCCTCCCTGACATATATATATATACTTTATCTACTTTACAACAGTTATGAAGCAAGTTATTTCAACCTATACTTCAACTTATAATCACTCGTTGCCCCGGATATTAGCGCTCGGAGGGTCTTTATGTGGGAGGAAACCAGAGTACCTGGAGAAAACCCACATGATCGAGCAGGTGACATGTAATGTAATATATGTATGATGTTGTAATTTCAGATCATCCCTGTTCAATAATCCCCAGGCTAAAACTTATGTAGACGCTTGGTTCATGCAGGCCGTGAGACCGATATGTACCCTGATTCAGACAACTGGCCACAACCGGGCACGGCAAAGAGACAAGTGGGGACATCTACTGGAGGATCTGTCTGCTCTTCAGGAGGAGGTAACATGTTACTACATACCAAACTGTTACTTTAGAACATACAAGTGAAGGACTCGCATCAGTTATATACCATTGTCTGACGAAACTGTAGTTAAATATGTCATATCAAAAAGAAGCATTTCTATATTTACTTTGTTATACACGACACTGAATTTGAACATGTTCCCACACCTGATCTGTTACAAAATGTAAGTTTGAACTTTGACTCTTCCATTTATAGTTCTCCTGGTTTGTAACATGGCATCTCTCATCTGTCTGTTAACAATTATTTGCAAAGGATATCTTCTGAACTGCTAAAAAGAATTTCACCAAATCTAACTGGAAATATCTTTAGGTGGTTGAGGATTCAAAATTGTACAAATTTATCGAATGAATTAGCCCTATAAGGTAATAAGAGTGGTGCTAAGCAATTCTGATAAATTACAGTTTGCATTAAGAGACCTCTCTCCTGTACTTTTGAGATTGATATCTACCATATTTCGTTAGGAGCATTCTCATTAGGTGGGGATTCAAAATTTTACAAATGGAGTCGTAAACTTCCTTGGGGTCTGAGAGTCGGGGCAAAAATTGAGTTATTTGGCCTTATTTATTTCGTGGAATCATCTTGACAGTAGGCGAGATTCATAACTTTAAAAATTCAAGAGCTGACCCCTAGGTATGCTGAGGGACTGGAGAATTCATATTGGTGTATATTTATCGGCAGGCTGACAAAGTGGATGCATACTTACACCAGCAATTGGTTAAGACAGAGCCAAACAGACAACATCTGGCGTGTCTAGGTAACTGGGTACTGTACCATACTCTACAGGCTATGATCAGCTACCTCCTGTCTGGATTTGAGCTGGAGCTGTATGCTCCTTACGAATACCACTACATATTCTGGTAAGTAAGATTCATACTGCACAGAAATACATTTTCTGGTAGGTCAAGTTTATACCGTGAGATACTATACTGAAATACAACTACATATTCTGGTAAGTAAGATATTTCCTGTTTCACATTGTACTTGAGTACCGTTACATATTCTGGTACATAGTATCATCTGGTAAGTCAAATTTATACTGGGTCATACTGTTTGTACAAATACCAAAAATATTTTGTACAGATATTTTTGAACAGTTGTGTGACCACACAATGCACCAAAAGTAGCGTGCGCACACCGTGCATACATCGTTCACACACCATCCGCACATCGTCCACACATGGTGCGCACAACTGTGTGATTTAACAATCGTTCACCCCGTTGTGCACTTCTCTCCGCACAACTGTGCGATTTGGTACAATTTTTGTTAATCAATATTATGGAATGAAAAATATACGGAAGGCTTGTATACAATAATATATTACTGTAATTTCTCTTCACAATAATTAAGATTATGTACAATTTTACAATGCGTTTTACACAGTATTACAGTGACTGTTAGACTGTCAAGAATGGGTTTGGCTCACAGGTAACAGAACAGGTAAATAACAATTTGATGATTGACCAGAGTTTTACCTGGCCTGTGCCTGAATGTTAGAGCTGATATGTAATACCGTATGATCGTTATGAAAACACAACTGAACGTTTAGTATTTGTTATTTGCATTCGGATTGGGCTATAGCGTCCCTTCACCTGGATTTTCACACCCCGACGAGTTACGTAAGTGCCCCAGGCAGGGGAGAACTACGGTCCAAGTACATGTACAAAGTGGCTATGTTTACCTGTATACGGGACTGTGTTGTAATTTTACATGTGTCGATTAAGATCGTTTTAAAAACACTGAAAACACAATTTCTAAATTTAAGAAAGTATAGACAGAAAGATAAGCTTATAGATGTAACTAGAATATGGAAACATACTTAAAAATCAAGTTTATATGTTTAAACACGAAACCGTTTATATTGTTAAGCCATTCCTCAATTTACACCCAACCACGATTGTTATCGCACAACGTTCGTCCCTCGTACGCACAAATGTGTGCATGCAATGATCATCCACCGCACATCGTGTAACGTTGTGCGATCCCACAACTGTAAGAGCACTAAATTAAATTCAAGTGTCATATAGTTTTGTGTGTATAATTTATGTGTGCAGGTCTCTTAATCACATTCTAAACTAATAACTATTAATTTATCTTATAGGTACCTTTATGAGATGCTGTATTCATGGTTAATAAATACTCTACACCGAGCAGATAACTTTCTTTTGGAACATGAAACAATAGCAGGTAAGTTCTGAAAGGTCAGAATTGACTATGGGTATGTGAAGCCATCCTCGGGTCCTGTAGTTATGGTAATATTTGTGACTAGCATACATACAGTATTTGTCGTACGAATCTTTAATCCTTACTTATGGTTTATTGATTTAGTGATTGTTACATGACTTGTCATGTCAGTTAGTGATTTTGGAAGTTAATGAGATCAGAAATCAGGAGCATCATGCAAAGTAGTATGGAATTAATTTTTTAATGCATTTGAAAACAAATTAAATAGATTGCATTAAAATACAATGTTTTCTATGTTATGAACGGATTTATAGTTTTTTCAATGATTTTATTTGTAGACAATCAACAGAAAGGCCGAAACAACAAAAAGAACAAGAAAAAAAAGAGGACAAAGACGTTGAACAAAGAAATAACCATGGCACAGGCAGAACAACATATGTTTGGAGGTTACTATAAGGTAAGGACAGATAACTGTGTCACAGGCAGAACAAATTATGTTTGGATGTTACTGTAAGCTAAGGACAGATAACTGTGTCACAGGAAGAACAAATTATGTTTGGATGTTACTGTAAGCTAAGGACAGATAACTGTGTCACAGGAAGAACAAATTATGTTTGGATGTTACTGTAAGGGAAGGACAGATAACTGTGTCACAGGCCGAACAACTTGTGTTTGGATGTTACTGTAAGGTAAGGTCAGATAACTGTGTCACAGGCAGAAAAACTTATGTTTGGATGTTACTGTCAGGTAAGGACAGATAACTGTGTCATAGGCAGAACAACTTATGTTTGGACGTTACTGTAAGGTAAGGACAGATAACAGATAACTGCGTCAGGTTACTTTAAGGTTAGGACAGATAACTGTGTCACAGGCCGAACAACTTGTGTTTGGATGTTACTGTAAGGTAATGACAGATAACTGTGTCACAGGCACAACAACATATGTTTGGAGGTTACTATACGGTAAGGACAGATAACTATGTCACAGGCAGAACAACTTATGTTTTAATGTTACTGTAAGGTAAGGACAGACAACTGTGGCACAGGCAGAACAACATATGTTTTGGGGTTACTATAAGGTAAGGACAGACAACTGTGTCACAGGCAGAACAACGTATGTTTGGATGTTACTGTAAGGGAAGGACAGATAACTGTGTCACAGGCATAACAACATATGTTTGGGGGTTACAATAAGGTAAGGACAGATAACTGTGCCACAGGCAGAACAACTTATGTTTGAATGTTACTGTAAGGTAAGGACAGACAACTGTGTCACAGGCAGAACAACTTATGTTTGGAGGTTACTGTAAGGTAAGGACAGATAACAGATAACTGCGTCAGGTTACTTTAAGGTAAGGACAGATAACTGTGTCACAGGCAGAACAACATATGTTTGGAGGTTAGTGTAAGGTAAGGACAGACAACTGTGTCACAGGCAGAACAACATATGTTTGGGGGGTACTATAGGGTAAGGACAGATAACTGTGTCACAGGCAGAACAACATATGTTTGGGGGTTACTATAGGGTAAGAACAGATACCTGTATCACAGGCAGAACAACATATGTTTGGGGGTTACTATAGGGTAAGGACAGATAACTGTGTCACAGGCAGAACAACATATGTTTGGAGGTTACTGTAAGGTAAGGACAGACATCTCTGTCACAGACAGTGTAATATATGTTTGGTAACTTCATGACACGAACATTTTATATCTGTCAAATATGAATTTCCTTTCTTCATGTTTTTAGATAATGTATAATTTAACAATTAGATCAGTTAGAGATGTAATGGACATAAGGGAGGGATACTGTTTGATGTTAACATGATTTTCAATATCATGTCTTTAGATCATTTCTGAAAATCTAACAATCATGTTTTATATATTTACACTGTTAGGCTGTCCTTGGACTACGACTGGATGGTAAGCTGGTGTACCCTTCCTTTGAGTTTGACAGTGAGGAGGTGCAGTACTCCCATCGCTTCCTCCCCTTCACGACGGTGTCCACACCTCCTTACATACACTACGCCCAGTACAAGGTAAACTTAGTCACATTGTAACCTGTCTATAGTGAACTGTTTAATCTGGAAACCTGTATCAACCTCATATTTAACTAGTGCTATTTTATAGTATTGTAATGTATATTGACCAGGTTCAAACTTAAATGATAGCAGTATTGCTTATGTTTGGTTCAGAATCGATTCTATCTTCCAACCATCTTTTAAAATTATGCAGATACGCTATTTGGTTAAAACTCCTGATGAGATATTAAAAAGTTATGGTTCACCACCCTTCATTTGTTTTTAGGTATTGCTTATCTTTGTAATTGATCAATGAAAAAGAGATGTATAAATTGTGATTGAGTCTTCATCAAGGCTTAGGGATTGTGTGCTGAGTGAAAGCTCAGTCTTAAATATGATATTTGAATATGGGCTCAATTAGATATATCATAATCCAATCATCATAGCAGATTTTCCTTCAAAAGATTTCCCAACATTCAATATATAAGGAGTTTCATGTATTTTACAAGGCATTGCTTTACATGAGTTGTCTATCTCTCTGCAAGGAGATGTCAGACTTGAAACGGTACGAGCCAGAGGCCTCGGCCCAGAGTTTATACACAGCGTCTTGTAAATGTTTCCACCAAGCCAAGGCTCTTCTGGAGAGTATGTCCACTGCCAATGAGGAGGTAAGCACACCATTGTAGAGGAAAAGGAATCGCTGTATCTTTTACTACCCAAATGGAATAAGACATTTTACAGATAGCTCTTACTGTACTTTATGCTACCAACTAGGAGCTTGTCACTGTAAATCCTTGCTAGCTGTATCAGATGAAATTAAATTCACCAATAAGCTCATTGTTGCTTCATGGGAGACAAATATAGTGACAGATCCTGAGAATGGTGGATAGGTGGTTGGTAAATAAGAGGAATGAAAAAAATACATGGTTTTAAAAGAATATTGGCAAGCTAGGGTGAAAGAAGGGGCTCCTATAGCCTTCCTTAAACCCCCTTGAACTGCTGTGACACTCATTGCTGTATTTTGTTATTACTACTTTACAGCAAATTCAAAGAAATACTTGATGTGAATTAGATTGACTAATGCTATTTCAAAGAAAACCATGTGTAATTTGAAACATTATGTAATTTATTTGGAGGTAATATAAATACTTACTGTTCAGATTCAGACACTGATCAAAGTAGCGAAGACCAACTTTGTAGTGATGAAGCTGTTGATGGGAGGACACAAGAAAGATAGTAATGTAAGTTTTTTTTATTTCTGTCTGTTAATAGTAAGTTAGTCTTCACTAGCTGTTTACATACATACCTACACTCATGTACATAATTATGTTAGTGTTTAACTCGGTGTTCTATATGCTGCCTTATCATATACATTAATTCATATACAGGTGTTCATTTCAACAGCAGTGCTAGAAGGAAATAATTTGTGTACTTATATAGTGCATTTACTGCATACCTTATTATTACCCAAAATAGTCTAGGGAAGTAACATTTTGTTACAGAATGTTTTAAGTCAGTTTCTCATTGGATTCAGAACTTTAACACTAAATACTGATACAGTGGAATACAATTGCCACATAAAATACATTAATATAAATCTTAAAGAACTTTAAAAACAATTATATAAATCATGTTCTCAGTTTTACATTAACTGTTAAATCCATCTTCTTATCTCCATATATTCCAGGAGCCGCCAGACTTTGACTTTAGCCAACACAAAGTATACCCTGTGATGAAGCTGATGTAAGGATGCAAGAATTGTGGTGTGAGAGAATATTTCTGTGTGTGATACTATTACAGCAGTCCTATAACTGTAGGACTTTGCGACATTTATATATTGTAAAGCATTCTATTTGGTGTTTTTGACAATAAATTATTACAAAAAGGTACTAAAGGGTGTTAGTTATTTTTATTAAATTCTTTTCGTTCATTAATTATTAATGGAAGGGGTTCATCAGTTTTTTCATTATTTTCCATCAAAAGTTGTTTCAATTTTTGCAATTATTAAACTTTCATGTTTTATTTTGCCAATAGCAACCATGACCGTTGATTCACCGTTGTTGGACACCATCTTCAGTTCATTTGAAACAAACCAAAATTAAGTTTCAAATCCACAGTCATCAATCCGTACTGTTCTCCAGCAAATTGAAATCAAACTTGAGGTTACTTTAACAACAAACTACTTTGGTGTAATAGATGTGTAATTATAACTAGCTTTAATATTCCCTGAATTTGTGGGATATTGTAGAATATATATCCTATTGGAGTTTCAGTGAATGCTTCAGATTATAAAAGAAACAGGTAGAGCCTATGGAGATTTAACATTAGCTTCGCCCCGCCCCCCCCTCTTGTAATTTCAAAACAAGAGAAATCCAAAAAGTTATGGGTATAAGAAGTTTAAATCAGAAACAGTTTCAGAATTCATTTGACTTACTGTGGGTGCTAAAGGTGTGGTAAAACAGTTCCTCATAAAGCATTTAAATGACAGTTATTTTAAAATTATATCATCATCGTATGCAACATATTCCAACTGTTATTTTGATACCAAATATTACACTATTTCAATAAAGAATTGTTCTTTTTATTGAAGAATTAGGCAGAAAAGTGTGTGAAATTCATTTCTTATGAGAAATTTTCCATTTTTGACACGTTAATTTATATACGTAGTGCTAAACCTAGTCTATTTTTCTTACTTGCTGAAAAGTTGGCTTCCAATAATATCTTTCAACATTAGGAATTTCAAAAAAATTGACAAAACAGTTTTCTTTCCACATTTCCTTTAACTTGTGTTTCTTCATGACTAAAGGTCCTTGGGTCTTGATATTTGGCAAGTAGGTTGTTCATGTGAATGAGTTTAAGTGTTCTAAACGTTGATGACCTTGACCGTCTTTCAAGGTTACAAAAATCAAATGTGCTGAAATAAAATGTTTGTATGGGGAGTCGGACATGGATATCTTTCCTTGCTTTATTTGTTTAGAGTTAACGATATGAAATAGTGTAATATTCCTTCTTATTTTGTGTAAGGAATAGGCAATATGGCAAACAAAATAATAACTAGAACTGTAAGCCAAAGACTTACTAATACCCCCGCTCCTATATATACCAGAACTGTAAGCTAAAGGCTAACTAAGACGAAGCATTGCAAAGCAGTCCTTCTTGTACTCCCTCCCTATGCCAAAACATACTTCCATACCAAATCTTGTTGGCCTAGATGACCCAGTTTTGCTGAAATCGTCCTAGTAGTTGAGGAAGAGTTGTCAAGACAAAGATTTTTAACAAAGGGCCATAACTCCTTAAAAAGGGTCGAAATGAAAAAAATACTACCCTCATGCACGACATCAGGGGGTAATTACCAAATCTGTAAACTTTCATTGAAATTGGCCAAGAAGTTCATGAGGCAGACAAATTTGTTTTTCAAGAAAGGTGATAACTCCTTTTTAAAGGGTCTGACTGCAAACATACTATTAGTTATATCTGTAAACTTCCGTTGAAATTGGCCCAATAGTTTTGGATGAGTTGTTTGGACAAGTATTTTTCAACAAAGGGCCATTACTCCGTAAAAAGGGTCAGATTGAAAAAAGAATATCTGTATGCACACCATCAGATTTTAGTTATACCTGAAAACTTTCGTTGAAATTGACTCCTTAGATTTGGAGGATATGTCCGGACAAGGAATTTTTCAACACACGGCCATAACTTTGTAAAACAAAGGGTTAGAATAAAAAAAAAGAATACATGGATGCACAACTTCAGGTGTTAGTTATCATATCTGGAAACTGTCATTGAAATTGGTCCACTACTTTAGAAGGGGTTTTCCGGACAAACTTTTTCTACGGACAGATAGACGGATAGACAAGCTGACTCCAGTATACCACCATGTATGAGATGAACATCGCTTAATAGTCTGATAGGTTGAGCCGCTTCCTTCTCTCTGTTAATATTTTATCCACTTTACCTTATCCAGGTGAACTGTCTGATCAGCCTGGTTTTGAAACTTTTTTTTACAAACGTGTAATGGACTTCCTGTTTCGTGTCGCTGATGTTTGTTTTGATGTATATTTGTATACCGGTCTTGCAGCACTCATCTAAAAATCGCATGGTGTTCGTTCAGGTGTGTATCGACATTTTCTCCAAGTATCCCCAACCTGGAAATCCCAACAGGACTTGGGTGGAATAGCATACATTGTACGCAAAGATGCCTTTTGTATTTGACCCGCTTTGTATTTGGGCTGGACTACCTGTTTTCGCTATATAGGCACTAACTGTCGAAGTTACTTAACAGGTGAAGTAAAATAGGTCCATTACAACCACAAAAAATGATTTGTTGTTGGACATAAGTACCACTGAGATCTAAATGGATGAAATGGACATTATTTATGGTGCAGTAAAATATTAAGCTATCCACCAACGAGATTTTCAAGATGTGAAGAAATTGCAGTGAAAAATTGTTTTGGTTGTGAGGTCGAACATCCAAGCCAAAAGAATCATGCATGTCTGATGTATCCCCTATCACAAAAAGGGAGGTTATACTCAGAAACGCCAATGGAAGCTATTGACATCGAACTATCACAAAATGAGTAGGAAGACATACATGTAATTAACAACACAGACATGCCAAAACAATATATCGGGTTATCTCATTTCCGATTTGGAAGGTGCTGCTTAATAAAATCTTTTACCTGTAACTGAACGAGATCGGGTTATCTCAGTCGAGGGTTAAGATTCTGTAACAAAATCCCAACCGAGGCGTAAGCCGAGGTTGGGATGTTACAGAATCTTAGCCCGAGTCTGAGATAACCCGATCTCGTTCAGTCACATTTCTCATTTGCATATGCAGCACGGATGGCAATTGTTAATGATGTCAATGACCCTGACTGACCCCAAAACGTCATAGAATGACGTCACGAACAATATCGTGACCCCGAAAGGTTACTATAATTCCCCCGACAGCTTGCGCGTGTAAGCGATCCAGACCCCGTGAGTCGGATAGAATTTTCCAGCACCGCCGGAAATGCGGATATCTCGGTCTAGTATGCAAGAACAAGTCATACAACTGGTTAATTAGTGTAACTGGATAATGTTTGAAGAGTCACACACATTTCATCAAATGTAAGAATTAAACAAGTCTTTTTAATCGATAGCAGACAGAAATATATCATTTCCAAAATTTTAAAATATAAATTCCGTTGAAGCATAAGTTCAAACACCAGGAAAGCGATATCAACATATCTCCCCATGTCATCTTTTTCCCACATGCACTCTAGACAAGAAGAATGGTAAAAGTAGAGTAGGTTTGTAGGGAGTTTTACTAAAAATATTATTATCTGTATGGTAGATATTTACAGATTATCCAAACATACACGTACATGTATATACAAACTTGTTAATCATGTAAGCTTAACACTTGCGTCATATTTAAGACTCTTACGTTTCAATATTATGAAGAGTTTAAACATCGGATAGAAGATATGCCTATCTAACAGTGGAAGAAATTTAAAACAAACAAACCGATGATGCATGGCATTGACATGTCACTCAATAAAAGCTGAAGACTACTGTCTTAAACAGATATATTGTAGGCGTCTAATTACAGACCTATCTTTTTAGAAAAAAAAACATTTTTAAATATCTATATATATAAAATCATCATCTATATATGTAAATATCATTAAATATAAAATCATTACAAAGATTCAACTGTAAATCAATTATTGTCTATTTACCATACCATTGTTAATTGCCTAGATCAAAATAAAGAAATCAGATTTATATTCTGTGACATGAGCAAGGCTTTTGATAGAGTTTGGCACAATGGACTGCTTTACAAGTTGGAATCATATGGTGTTGAAACTTTTTATTATACAGAAACACCAACCTTTGACTCTGTTCAAGCAGGGATTCCACAAGGCTCGGTCCTCTGTCCGTTATTGTTTTTAATATTTTGATTGTGTTTCCAGTAAAATTAAATTATTTGCAATGACACCTCTCTCTATTGTATATGTGATAATAATCCCATTGAATCGGCACAAAATCTTTCTAATGACTCGACTAATATTAAGCTGTGGGCCACTGAATGGGACATTAATGTAATTTTCTCAAGGAAACTGATAAGAATCATCATATTGTTACTTTTTATGACGAACCAATTGTTGAAAGGAAAACACAAACACATCTGGGCCTTACACTTAGTGATGATGCCAAATGGAATCAACACATATCTAATACATATAAAAAAAGCATTGTAAAGAATAAATATCTTGAGGTTATAAAAAAATAAAGCTAATAGAAAATCCTGAGCAACCTTATATACATCCTACATAAGACCAGTTATTGAATATGCAGATGTTGTGTGGGACAATTGTACACTAGCTCAAAAAAATCACTAGAATACAATTAGAGGCTGCAAGATTAATTACAGGCTTACGTAGAGGGGCATCAAATTATACAAGGAATTAGGATGGGAAACTTTGAGCTGCAGAAGAAATAAACATAAACTAATTTTAATGTATAGAATAATGAATAATGAAACCCCAGATTACCTAAGAGAAAGTATTCAACCATATATTCATGATGAAACCCTTGACAGATATCCCCCCCGAACAAACAGATTATTTGATCCCCCATTATGTCGTACTGTGAATTATTTTGAAAGTTTTTTTCCGTCCATGCTAAACGAAATTAATCGACTTGCCCCAGATATTACTAACATTCAATCTACCACACAGTTAAAAAGGTTACTAACTACAAAGCGATACATGAAATCTGAAACTACTGATGTTTTTAAATACTTTGGCAATTGTGATGTAAACATTATACTTTGTCAATTCAGAAATAATGCTAGTAATCTAAATTATGATCGTTATAATTTGAATTTCCAATGTGTGAGTGCAACGGATCTTTCGAAACTGCTTCACAATATTTTCTGAATGTAATCAATATAATAATATTCGCCAGACTCTTCAACATAGTTTGATTCATTACACTCACAATCGTGTGTTTAAATGTCCTATTACATGGTTGTAATAGTTGTAATGATATACAAAATAGAGATATCTTGTCTCATGTATCAAACTTTATATCGCAATAAAAAAAATCATTAATATAATCTTTGACTTACCCTTACCATTTTTCGGAACATATACATTTTTACATGTTTTTCATGTAACATGTATATGCATATAAGCTTTATAACCTCCGGTGAACTACAATGATATGGGAGTACAATACAAGATATACTTAATGTAATATAATATGGAATTAATTAGATACTACTACTTTATTCTACCTTTGATAATTACTAATTTACCTGTTATATACCTATTGAATGAAATTGGCTCTGGGCAGCTTAGGTATTTTCTTTTGTCTTTTCTCTTACATTATTATATGTAGTAACTTTCAATTTAATTAAAGAATTTTCATATTATTTGCAGGAGTTGGTGTAACCATACTTACAAATCGTATATTTATTTGCTGAAATTGGCTTTTGATCCTCAACAGTGAATGGCTAGTGTGTTATCTGTTAGGAGAATAAATCACCAAATATGAATACCAGTAACGCATTGTCTAATACTTGATATTATTCACTGAAGATAATAGTCTAGTTAATATCTCAAATTAATTATCCATAGTGAAAGGGTTAATATCTCAAGACTATTGAACAAGTCTGTTAACATCAAGGAGTTACTTCCCCTTATACCAATCATCATCATCATCATTTGTGTTTCTCACCACCTGTTGTCACCTTAAGGAGAGGACTTAGATAGGTTATGCCTGATGTCTGATCATATTGACTATTGCTTATATTGTCAATAAAATTTGTTGAAATTGAAATATTAGCACCAACATTGAACAGTTATTGAGCATTAACACTGGAAAATATAAAACATGGTCAAATCACACATTTTAAAATCTCAGGGGTCGAACCAACCTCATTTGTTTAAGAAAAGATTGCCCTCCCCTAGTGATGCTTCAGACTAAATTTGGTTGAAATCCTCACTGGCGTTAAGTAGGAGATGCGTTTTAAAGCAAATTTCGCTAAATTCCCCTTCAGGGACCGCCCCTCTGGCCTCAGGGGTCGAACCAACCTCCTTTATTTTGGAAATGATTGCCCTTCCCTACTGATGCTTCAGACTAAATTTGGATGAAATCCTCTTTGGCCTTTAGGAGGAGATAGGTTTTAAAGAAAAGGTGGACGACGGACGACTGACACTGCGCCACGGCATACGCTCACTATGGCCCTTCGGACCAGGTGATAAACGAGGCTTTCAGGTTGTTCCCTTCTTCTTCTCGAACTTCTTGGAGGCGATGGTGGAGTGTCAATATTGGCTTCATCTTGCATTTGTATCCATAGTTCTGTCAGGAAGTCTAGAACTGATAAATGTATACTAATCCTTATGACAATGTTGGTCAATTAAGAATTCTGTCAACGAAATGACATCTAGCATTCGAATGTTTTTTCCACTTTCTAATACATAGTCCAAAGGTTATAACGAATCCAACTGAAATATTAAAAAGTGTTTACACCTATAGGTATTCACTATTGTCAACATTAATACACATCAGTTATATTTTCTCATAACTTTTTTCCAAATTGAATTGAACTAAATTATTTTCTGTTTTCAATTGTATCCAATATCATACCTACAAAGAGCGAGAATATTCAATATCTATGCTGGTAGCCCCACGTCGCTCCATAGTTCGAAGTCGGTCCTGTGTGTAGGTCTGACTGGCTGTAATATATTACAAAACAAATATTTAAGACTTTCAGTGATTTTAAATTAACACTTTACTTCAGTTGGTCTGTTTACATACTCATGAACAATATAAAAAAAGAGTTTGGTGTATTGACACGCATCATATCAAAATATATGAATATAACGTATAATTTCACGAGGGTAATCATACGTTATCTACATTATTTATTTCTAATTATTTCGCTGTATATATTCAATCATTCTTAAAACATTTTAATTTCAATCTTAATAAAAATGCGAGGAGATTAACAGATACAAACACATCATGCATGTTGTTTCTGTGGTGCTATCTATCATGTCAGCAGTACCAGTGTCAGTGGCAGCTGTGATTGATGTCTCCTCTTTTGTGGTAGGTAATGGTTGTGATGGTTGTGGAGGTGGTGTCCTCAATCAAGCTGTGGTCTGTTTGTTAACTAATTAAAGGATGGATAATTAAAAAACCAAAAAGCAAACAAGCAAATAGCATATAGCATGGATGATTTATAAATATTCTATTTAGTAGACTATACTATTGTTTCAATTTAATTTGATGAGTATGGAATCTATTTCAACAAGACTAATGTATTGTAAATGATTATGAATTATAGATTATAAATGATGCCGTCGGAAGCACGGTCCCACTACAAACAAAACACATTACATCTCCATCACACACGCAGGCATACATATATGGGGAAATATTAGCCAGGTGGCATAGGACTAGTAGTTAGCGCTTGATTAGGCAGTTCCTCCAAATTATCCCATTTTTTTTTTATTGATTAATGCATATCGAGGGTTCATTGCCAGAAGGTGCTATCTGGATTTTTTTACTTTTCGAGATAATTGAGATTTAAGGTTTTAAATATATATATTTTAATCATGCTTTACATGAGAATGTTTTTATTTGGTAATGTTGATGGCCTGTATAAGTACTTTTTACTGTACAGTACTTTTGGTCATATCTGTCTTTTAAACTGCCATATTTGGTCAAAATGCTCGATAGCTCCATTTTGCCGGCGACATTTACCTCAATGATAATGAGCAAAAAGGTGCTATCTGAAGATAGCGCCTTCTGGCAGAGATAATTTCTTTTAAACTATTAACAAAAAGGTGCTATGTGGTTAGCATCATATTACATTATAAAATCTTTCCATTCAATTGTTTGAAATTTATGATTTGAGGTTATTTTTTCTCATGTTATTGCAGGAAGAATCTCTCTTTCTTTTTATTCTGTGAACATAGCATGTTTTACATTGTT
The DNA here is from genome assembly GCF_002113885.1 of Mizuhopecten yessoensis. Classification (NCBI taxonomy): domain Eukaryota; kingdom Metazoa; phylum Mollusca; class Bivalvia; order Pectinida; family Pectinidae; genus Mizuhopecten; species Mizuhopecten yessoensis. Next base: position 121,076 of record NW_018408569.1, read on the forward strand.
TTCTTAAGCATCAAGATAATTGATAATACGTTTGTAATCGTGATCATCCATTAAGGAATATTTTTCAGACTTTAAGATGTCTTTTCATTCTATTCACCATCTCTGTCAATGTTATATTCGATGACATCAGATTCAAGTAATTTATCCTTCATTTTTTTCGATTTTGGGAACATTTCATAAAATCGCAAGTACTCCTCAGGTATGATATGCGATGAATATAAACAACAAAGATCCAGGTTGTTCTTTTGTATGTTGTATATGTTTGATATCATTCAGTAGAACCCGCTGTCCTTTGTCATCAAGAATGGTGTTTGTGTTGTACGATTTTGAAATGTTCTTAATATCCAAAAGATACCAATACTTCATAGGTATATGACAAAGCATGGATTTGAACGCCTTTCCATGTAAACTACAGTATCCTGACGTATGCTTCTTTGCAAATTCAATTGCTGAATGCATATTATTACACTGTATCCGGATGTGTCGGGTTTCAAGAAACTACTGATCCATAGTCTGTGTGGTCGCGCTCGAAGACACAGAGTTAAACAATGCAGTTGGAATANTAATATCTCAAATTAATTATCCATAGTGAAAGGGTTAATATCTCAAGACTATTGAACAAGTCTGTTAACATCAAGGAGTTACTTCCCCTTATACCAATCATCATCATCATCATTTGTGTTTCTCACCACCTGTTGTCACCTTAAGGAGAGGACTTAGATAGGTTATGCCTGATGTCTGATCATATTGACTATTGCTTATATTGTCAATAAAATTTGTTGAAATTGAAATATTAGCACCAACATTGAACAGTTATTGAGCATTAACACTGGAAAATATAAAACATGGTCAAATCACACATTTTAAAATCTCAGGGGTCGAACCAACCTCATTTGTTTAAGAAAAGATTGCCCTCCCCTAGTGATGCTTCAGACTAAATNTGGTGTACGAAAGGACAGATTGTACTCGTAGCAAAATGTATTTCATTTGGTTTTTCGTGTAAGTACATGTTCACAAATGAAATCACGTNCGCTAAATTCCCCTTCAGGGACCCGCCCCTCTGGCCTCAGGGGTCAAACCAACCTCCTNATGAATTAAAATGTTCCTGTCTTTCTTCTCCAGATGTATGAGAGGAAGTCTGCATTTGCTGCAGTCTTGTTACTGTACGTCTCTCTTTTTAACAATTTTTCCTGTAGTACTAAGACATTCCTGTCTTTTTTTGTCTCTCATTTTTTCTTTATATTCTTTTTCCAGTTTTCCAGTTTTAGATTTTATTTAACATTCATTTGCGAGTAATTTCTTTGGTGGTGTTAAAACAATTTCTTGTTATCGTTGTGTTATATGTTCCAGGGTTTTTGGTTCACTTTTCCCTTTCTTTGGGGTAACTTCAAAAGCTAACAAATTCACATTTGGTCTACGTTGTGCATCTTCTATTGTAAGGGTGACACAAGTTTCATTGTGTTCCATTCCAAGTAGTAAGCAGTTTCTTTTCTAAGAGTTTTGCGAGTTTTGCTCCTTTTCAGTTGAGTTGAAATTGCTTGATAGAGGCAACTGCTATTCTTTGCAATATCCTGCCTTTGTAATCCATGGCTTTTTAAAAGAACGTCCAACCTTCGCTGGTGAATTGCTAGAAAAGTTTTCTTTCTTTGTTTTTCTTTTATGCTTTTCTTCATGGTTTTGGCGATTTCAGATAGGGTCGTTTCGGAATCACTGCTACTGTAAATAGTTTACCTTTCTTTTTTGCTGTTATCCTTTATAATCGGGTCCGTTGGATCACTGTATTGGAAATTTTCACGAGAAAAATCAGTTTGATCCTCCTCCGTTAAGGTGTTTCCATTTTCTGAGGGAAATATCTAGAGGGACAATCTTTGTTGAGCATGTATCATTGTCATGTTCTTTGTAATATAGTCTAAATGTGAAACAGCCATGAAAGTGCTTGCCTTGTTTTACACCATTAATCTGTCAGAATGTCAGACGTATTGTTATGCACTGAGTGGACATTTTCGAACAGAGTTAAACTCAATTTTCTTCCAAATATGCAAACAATGTCGGTCATCTGTTGCCATACCAAGAGGCTCCCATTATTTTTATATTGTTTCATTAGTAACACTAACTTCACTTTTGTTATTATCTGTAATTACCTATTTGTCATATGTCAGAAGGGGCTAACTGGAACCTAATACCTGCGTATCAGGTTGCAAACTGTTCGGCCAGAAGGTGCTATCTGTGACATAGCACCTTTTGGCAGGCTAACTGTAGTAGATAGCACCTTCTGGCAATCAGGTTTTGTTAAATACTGAGATAGCACCTTATGTAATTATTAATTATTTTCATCAATAATTGGAATTTTGTTCAGATTTTTTCACAGATTAAGGGTAATGTATTATTAAATCAAATGGAGCAAAAAAACGTTTTTTGACAAAAATGGCAGATAGCACCTTCTGGCAATGAACCCTTATTGATTAATGCATATGCTTATTGTATTAATTGTATATATATCTACTGTAAAGCGCTTCAGAGTGGTGATATATAAAATGTTGTATATTTATTTATTTAATTTATGAATTCAAATCTCAATGCAGATCAAGGGTGTGGAGTATGTGTTAAAAGGACTATACTTTCCGCTATGTTATGATTTATCACATGTTTTTAGTACTATTTACTCGTAGGAATTAGCAAAAGACGGAAAGATGACACTGCTACAATTACGATGACTAAACAATGTTAGAATACGAGAGATAACCGTCCGTGAGCTGTGAGGATTATTGTTATGTAAACATCTTTACATATTCTCGAGTATTATACATGGCTATAAATGACCATACATGTAGCTGTCGATGAGCCGTTACATAAGCAAACAAATAAACATCATGTTTATGAATTTTTGTTACATCATGATAGGTTTGTGTACGTTCTAAACGATCAAGGGATTTCTCCGAGAGGATTATTATGTTAACATCTTTACATTTCACAATAGGTAGACTTTAAATACCAATGAACATTTTCGAGTGTTGATATAAATCTAGATCAGTCTCGCATGGTGGATATCTCGTTTATTTTATAGACTGTTTGTTTTCATTTTATATTCTTACCTGATTGCATTCAACACCCTCTGCTATGTATACTCTCACGTTTGACGTTGTTGATATCATGTGGCATTCATTGTTGCCATATGACTTACTTCAAGAATCTTCAAGAGGGCGGCGCCATCGATCCTGCGCTATATAAATTGAGCTCCCTTGCACCATCCTGTTGAAGATGATGCGCTTCACATTCAGCATACGCTGTGTCAACACATACCGTCCCTATCCCGTCCACTTGTATGTCAAAACATTTGCCATCGACACATCGCAAGAGTGCCGATTGATGTTGTGTTGTGTTGTCGTCGTGAAATCACCCAATACTAGGCCCACCATCAACAATATTATTATGAGCGCCTTTCAGCTTAGTTCAGTTTTCAGATTCCTCCGATTATTCGGCGGAGCACCAAAGTAGGTCCTTGGTAAGTTAGTTGGATTGGCGAGGTCCTTTAGAATATAATACACGTTAGCAAAAGGAATTCACAACGGGGCTATATACAAATGGACGTATTTACATGTGTACCTATCATCAGCCCGTCATAAAACTCAGTTCATTCATGAGTAGTAGTAATCCGGATATACTAAAGTCATAGAGAAAGAAGGAATATCATTGATTACTCAGAGATTGAGTGCAGATAGGTAACGGATTATCTTCATATGTTTGTTGGTTAGGAACTCCCTGGAGCAGACTTCGATCCTACGGACTAAGTCTTCTCTGCCTTTATGATGCATATGTTGATCGGTAAGATGGCGAGAACAGTCAAGGTTAAGTTAAGTGAAGGTCTCGGGGTCTTCCAGTAGGTCCTGTTTAGTCAGTCCAGGGATCTTGATGAGTTTTATTTTGCATCGGAGTCTAATATCCTCCAGCCTGCAGCATTCAGCTCTGAAGTGGCATCTTGATTCAGGTTGGGAGTCACAGAGTTTACAGGTACGAGTCTACCTCAAATTGGTTGAATCTGGCCCGTTTGGACTGCAGATTGTACGTTCCTTGCTTTTAATTCTGATCGCTGTACGTCCCTTTGCATCGATTTGTTATTAAACATAGCTGTTGGGGTACTACGACTTTCAGCGCAACCGGGTTTAGGTATTTCTGAGAGGGTTTCTCTTGTACCTCGTCGCTCCAGTGCTGGGGGTGGGGTGGGGTGGGTGGTTGGATGGTTGGGGGTATTTGGTTGTTTGTACCAACAGCTTTTCCGAAGACTTCGTGTTTTGAAGGAAGGTCATTCATCAGCGAGATCTCAAAGTCGTATAGCCAGTGTTCTTGCAGGCTCACAACATCATGGTTTTGAAGGAGTTCCTCAACGTAGGTCCTGTAACCCTTGACGTTTTTCGCATTGAGGGTAGCAACTTAAATGAGCTCGCCAATGCTGTTGTCGGGTTCCGTCCTCTTTGCTCCGAGGCTCTGCCGTGAGACAAAAAGACAGTTGGTAATTTTGGTGTTCGTCAGTTACCTGTTCCTTGGTGTTCTCTATGATTGATATCTCGCTTTGGTTCGGGGCAGAAACTACATCATAGAGCTTCATTTTCCTAGCAAGTTTTCTGCACTTTTCGGGTGTTTCCATGATGCCTCTTCCCAGCTAATCATATTCCCTTCATCAACTTCGTGATTTTCCGCGGCTAGCCGTGTCTGTGTTAGACTTGCTAGTGTTTTATAGGTAGACTTAAATCATGCACATATTATACATGAACACATAGATTTATTCTCCAACTATTTTTCAGAATGAATAAATTGATGGAAATATGAGCGGTGCTGTACTTTAACCAGTGCTTAGAAATATAAATATCTTTATTTCGATAACATTTCATATTCTTCTAATGAGTGTTTATGTTGTTTACGAAATCTTTACCGAGATACAGACAAGATAATTGAACTTATTGAATTGTTCCCAAATCTATCCCGCTAGTCTGATGTAAGAAATTCGCGAGTAACATTTCGCATACAGGTATATCATAACATTTCGATATAGGTAGCGGATACAGAAACATTAAAACACTCTTTAAATTCGTACACATATGAGGGATTCTGATGACACGGGTAGATCATGACACGTTGTTAGCATCTCTTGGATCTGCCCTAGCACCCACAAATAGGTAGATGTCTATGTATTTTATAGTCATACATTCTCAACCGTAAATGTATGTTTAGTCTACCTGTACACAGGCAGATGACAGGTGTACGGATTAAATCTCGTTTTGTGACGCGTTATCGGCGTATCTGGAGACGACAGGTTTGTGACGCGTTGTCGGCATATCTTTGATCCGCAATCTTTCTATTGTTCCCTTTGTTCTCAATACATCCATATTCACCTACTTGCAGGTTGGCGAAGACTTGAGCAAGATTTATGATCACAATCATGATATCAATGAGAAATATGTCGGTCGTGTTCTTTCACAGACGTCATTTTTGGTGATTTGCCTTATTGTGTGCAAGTGTCTTGTGAAAACAAATACACGGTCTTAGGTATCTCGTCGTCTGGAACGACTCAAATGGAAAGAGCAATAATTATCGTGTCTTCGGCCTAAATGCGACATGACCCGACTAACTTATAGATAGAAGTTCAAGACATTAGACGCAAAAAATCATCCTTCACACTCCACGTAGTGCAGATTTGAAACTGTTTTCTGGAGCCTCTGTTGACTGCTAAAACAGTCAACTCATTCAAAATTAGTCTAGACAGACATTTGGGAAATCGGCAGGTTCTCTTCGAAGTCTTTAAGGCCCACTCGGTTGGGATCGATGTATTAGAGTCTGATGAGGATATATAGGTCATTTAGGAGGAAAACACAACTAAAATAAAAGTATCAATATATATAACGTTGGTGTTATGACATAATAATACACAGAAGAATAAATGAAGGCTATCATCTAATCTTTATGTTCTATTTATCATGACATATTTCACATCATTTATGCATAAAGCCAAAGCATCCTTCCCCATGCTTTACAATTATTGCTGCATCAATTATATCACACGTTCATCACAATAATCAAGTTTTCTGAAATCCTAGTTAACTAGAATAGTCGTATAAGATACGTACACGTATATGTATTTAGTGAGCTGAGATTCTGTACATATCATGTACGTATTCCACAACTACAATTATGCAATGTAGGCACCAAGTTATGCAGTAAAAGTTGACATTTTCGCGGTTTAGACGTGTTCTAATTTTTTCGTGTCGGGTAAATTAACGCAAAACGAGCCCAATATTAATTTATAGATTATAGGTAAATGAAACATTTAGATTTCAGAACTTTTGCCAATGCGAAAATATCAACAACGTGATTAGTTAAAAGGGTCACAACGTGAAAATATCCACAACGTGATTAGTCAAAAGGGTCACAACGCGAACATTTTCAACTTTGCAATATCAATTCACCGTGATACGCTGAAAATAACCAATGTCATTCGGTTGGTGAGATTTTTGACATATGTAACTAATTACATTCTTGGTAAAATTATAACAAGATTAAGTGTGAATGTGACGGAAGTGGCAAGATATATCGATTTCTCTGTTAACACTATTTTTCAAAACTAAATTTTGGAGGGAATCCGAAAATCTGCAAAATGTTTTATTTCTTTTTGATATTAATGGTCAAATCACATTTTAGAGAAATATCAGGAAATCTGCAAATATTTTTGTATTTGTCTGTTAAAAATTATTTCCGAAATTGCAAATATTTTTTTTTCATAACATTAATTCATAATTAAATTTTGGAGAAATTTCTAAAAATTTACAACTTTTGTTGTAAATACTGTTTTGGATAAATATCAGGAAGTCTTCAAAAAATGTTTTATTTTTGTGTTAATATCAGTTTTCATTTACATGTTAATGACGTTCTTGTAGTCGAACTTGATTCCGATTGGTCTCATGACAATAACGAGAATGAGTAATTGTCTTTACAAACACAAATAATGGGCAATCAAATGAATTTCGTCTCCATTTTTTTACTACACAAAACTGACTGAAATATTCATAGACTGGATTATCTGCCTTAGTTTAATTATTTCCCGCCAGGTTTTGGTTTCTGAGCGACGCCTAGTGTATGAGTAACAATACTAAGGCAGGTAAGCCAGTCTCTGCGGAATCACCACATGTTAACGAGGTATAAACTTATATTTGTTTATGCTTATAATTACATAATACAAAAACATTGTAAAATCAGTGAACGTTTAAAAAAATGTTTCACTATCATGTTTACATATCGTATACTTTATTATTAAGAGTAAATAGGATAAATATGTACTTTAGTTGTCTCCCTTTCCATACTGAAAAACTTAATTGCAACAATTTTATGAGTTATACAGCATAGGAAATCGAGACATGAGTTCATTACTTATAACATAACGTTTAAAAATAAGATGATTACGGTAGAGATTCATTGATAAATTAAAACATGTGATTAAACACGCATTTCCGTATTGCTCACCCTTGTAGAAGATATTTTGAAAATAGAAATGTATCTACTGCATATACGAATGCATTAACTGACTAGTCATCAAATGAAAAAAAGGTAACTAGAATTGCTTGGACTGTTAGCACCAGCGCATAACATTAATATCTCAAACTTTGACATGTACACTAATGTGAGTGATAACGCCCTTGCTTTAAAATAAGTTTATATACATGATAAATAGGACACCTGAGATTGTTTAACAATATGTTTACATGTTACACTGCTAGTGAAACATAAAATATCGCAGCGTCTACACACAAGGACAAAATCGCAGTTCAAAGTAAATGCAAAAGGACAAGAGGACTCATAGAAACATAAAAACTAAGGGAAATATTAGCACGACTCCTACACACCGGAACCGAAACCGAGTGTCCCGCATGGGTAGGCGTTTCTTGCACCACATGTTGAGCAGTCTTGAAATAATAATCCAGAAATTGGTCAATCTATCTATCTATATGTTATACTTCACAGAGAACAGAATGGCTTTAATGCGTAGACGCACTTATCAAGGAAGTCGTGACACTTCGAACAAACTCTCTTATATAAAGTTGACGATAGAAATCAATTCATTAGAATTTCATAGAATTCGGAAGTAAAGAGTCTACCCTTGGCCTATGTAAGTAATATGATACAAAATAAATAATAAGATAGAAAATTCACGAAGAAACCCCCTACCGTGCTAACAATAGTGCGTGGTATGTCAATGAGGTTATACCTGTTATAGTAAGTCTTACTTGGTACTTTTAGTCTCCTGTCAGTACAACGATACGAGCCCCATCCAGTAATGTCCGCCACACAATGAGAAGGCATTTAAAGAGACATATATTTGCTGAAAAGTGCAGCATTCCTAGAAAAAGTAGTAAATATAAGCAAAACCGAGCCAAAAAATATAGTTGAAGAAACTACGTTAAAATGAAGGAATGTTACAAACCTTATATAACTGCTACACATACAACATCTTTCTTACTGTTTCCAATAATCCCAAAATATTAACCTGCTCCAAAAATGCATGATGTAATGTGAAAATATTTTAATAATAAGACACCACTAACATCAGTAATATGATATGCAGTCTGTGACAAACAAAGAGACGTAGTATTATTTTTTCTTGTTTGTTTTTGGTGGCTATTTAAAACAGTGTGTATATTTAAAACAGTGTGTGAATTTAGAACAGTGTGTATATTTAAAACAGTGTGTGTATTTAGAACAGTGTGTATATTTAGAACAGGGTGTATATTTAGAACAGTGTGTATATTTAAAACAGTGTGTATATTTAAAACAGTGTGTATATTTAGAACAGTGTGTATATTAAGAACAGTGTGTTCATTTAGAACAGTGTGTATATTAAGAACAGTGTGTATATTTAGAATAGTGCGTATATTTAGAACAGTGTGTATATTTAGAACAGTGTGTATATTAAGAACAGTGTGTATATTAAGAATAGTGTGTATGTTTAGAACAGTGTGTATCTTAAGAACAGTGTGTATATTAAGAACAGTGTGTTTATTTAGAACAGTGTGTATATTTAGAACAGTGTGTATATTAAGAACAGTGTGTTTATTTAGAACAGTGTGTATATTTAGAACAGTGTGTACATTAAGAATAGTGTGTGTATTTAGAACAGTGTATATATTTACAACAGTGTGTATATTGAGAACAGTGTGTATATTAAGAATAGTGTGTATGTTTAGAACAGTGTGTATCTTAAGAACAGTGTGTATATTAAGAACAGTGCGTATATTCAGAACAGTGTGAATATTTAGGACAGCGTGTATATTTAGAACAGTGTGTATATTAAGAATAGTGAGTATGTTTAGAACAGTGTGTATCTTAAGAACAGTGTGTATATTAAGAACAGTGTGTATATTCAGAACAGTGTGAATATTTAGGACAGCGTGTATATTTAGAACAGTGTGTATATTAAGAACAGGGTATATATTTAAAACAGTTTGTATATTTAGAATAGTGTATATATTTAGAACAGAGTGTATATTAAGAATAGTGTTTATATTTAGCACAGTGTGTATATTAAGAACAGTGTGTATATTCAGAACAGTGTGAATATTTAGGACAGTGTATATATTTAGAACAGAGTGAATATTTAGGACAGTGTGTATATTGAGAACAGTGTGTATATTAAGAATAGTGAGTATGTTTAGAACAGTGTGTATCTTAAGAACAGTGTGTATATTAAGAACAGTGTGTTTATTTAGAACAGTGTGTATCTTAAGAACAGTGTGTATATTAAGAACAGTGCGTATATTCAGAACAGTGTGAATATTTAGGACAGTGGGTATATTTAGAACAGTGTGTATATTAAGAATAGTGTTTATATTTAGAATAGTGTGTGTATTTAAATCAGTGTGTATATTAAGAATAGTGTGTATGTTTAGAACAGTGTGTATCTTAAGAACAGTGTGTATATTAAGAACAGTGCGTATATTCAGAACAGTGTGAATATTTAGGACAGTGGGTATATTTAGAACAGTGTGTATATTAAGAACAGGGTATATATTTAAAACAGTTTGTATATTTAGAATAGTGTATATAGTTAAAACAGAGTGTATATTAAGAATAGTGTTTATATTTAGCACAGTGTGTATATTAAGAACAGTGTGTTTGTTTAGAACAGTGTATATTAAGAACAGTGTGTATAATTAGAACAGTTTGAATATTTAGGACAGTGTGTATATTTAGATCAGAGTGAATATTTAGGACAGTGTGTATATTAGAACAGAGTGAATATTTAGGACAGTGTGTATATTGAGAACAGTGTGTATATTAAGAATAGTGTTTATATTTAGAACAGTGTGTATATTAAGAACAGAGTATATATTTAAAACAGTTTGTATATTTAGAATAGTGTATATATTTAAAACAGAGTGTATATTAAGAATAGTGTTTATATTTAGAACAGTGTGTATATTAAGAACAGTGTGTATATTCAGAACAGTGTGAATATTTAGGACAGTGTGTATATTTAGAACAGTGTGTATATTAAGAACAGAGTATATATTTAGAATAGTGTGTATATTTAGAACAGTGTGTACTTGTTTGTTTTTCGTGACTAATTAGTAAATTGTATACTGGTCTGTGTACTGCAGTACTATGCGAATGATGTATTAACTGTTACCAGTTAATAAAAGTTTCTCTAAAGAAAAATATTAACAGACATATAAAAATGTTAAAAACTAAACAAAAAGCATTTTCAATATATCAGCAAAATATACATAATATCATAGCACGACACGAGAAATCAAATACACAATGCGAGTAGACAAAATGGGAACATATTCCAGATCTAATTACTGAAAAAAAGCTCCAGTATATGGATTATAAAACCCATTTTAAAGGGATCACAGATCTCAGTATTTTATAGGGATCAAATGACCAACAACGTTTACATGGATTACAGAAACCAGTTTTTTATAAGGATCACAGGATCAAGTATTGGATGTTGATTTCCGAACCATGTATTTTATCAGCATCGCAGGACCTAGTATTTTATATGGATTGCAGAACCCAGTATTAAATAAGGATTACCGAACCCTGTAATAAATATGGTTACCGAACCCAGTATTTAATAAGGATTGCAGAACCCAGTAATTAATAAGGATTACATAACCCAGTATTTAATAAGGATTGCAGAACCCAGTAATTAATAAGGATTACCGAACCCTGTAATAAATATGGTTACCGAACCCAGTATTTAATAAGGATTGCAGAACCCAGTATTTAATAAGGATTACCGAACCCTGTAATACATATGGTTACCGAACCGAGTATTTAATAAGGATTGAAGAACCCAGTAATTAATAAGGATTACATAACCCAGTATTTAATAAGGATTGCAGAACCCAGTATTTAATAAGGATTACATAACCGAGTATTTAATATGGATTACAGAACCCAGTAATCAACATGGATTACAGAACCCAGTATTTAATAAGAATTACAGAACCCAGTAATTAATAAGGATTATCGAACCCTGTAATAAATATGGTTTACCGAACCCAGTAATTAATATGGATTTCATAACCCAGTACTTTATTAGGATTACAGAACCCAGTATTTAATAATGATAACATAACCCAATATTTGATATGGATTGCAGACACAATAATATGTTTAACAAAACCCAGCATTTTTACATCTGCAAAACTATCATCATGTACAGGGGTTGCTAAACCTGCAACCTTTTTGAGGACCCAATAACCCACTTCTTCTAAAGGAATGCATATCAACCTTTAATAAACGGCTTCCTTTAACATTTACCCTCTAGAGGAATGTGACAAGGAATTGCTTTCTGAAGTGCTATAAATAATAATGCTACGAAAGTAAATAGAACAGTAATTGGTATTTGAGTGTTGATACTAATTCTATACAAAAACGCACTTGGTTAGTGATCTAACATACATGTAATTATTTTGGAAGCAGACCGATCCGGGTAATACATGTAGATGTTGTCCTGTCTAGAACCGAATATCTTGAATCGTTTATTTCGGAAAACATAGGTATCTACCGAATAGTTAAGCAAACCAAAACTATCAACATAATGTGATGTTATAAACACAACTAATCACAATGTAACAAGGCCAACTTAACAAGCTGTAATTAAATGCATTTATGTAATGTTGTCAACACAATTACGTTTACGTATTCTATAATATTTTGAGATATTTCGATTATGATTGCATGATTTTGATTTTTGTAAGAGCATTTTGTGTTTTCTCTAGGGAACCATCTACAATAAGGTAAAATGTTATAGTAAGAAGTACCATATAGAGATGATATTGACGAGCGTTCTGACAACTCGCTTTGTTTACATGAATCACATTAGCAAACCTATATATTGGAAACATTTCACACAAAGAAAGTGCTACAAGTTTCAGTTACATTCAAATTTACTGTTGATTTATGAATGTCAAGTTAATGACTATGTTGTATTAGCATGATTACTTCCAAATTCCTCCCTTGCAAAACAAACTCGTTAGAGGTTGTATCCCCAACAACACACTTATTCCTTGGTGTATGTTGAAATTACAGCCAACTGAACACACTCAATTCTTAATACTTGTCAAAAGTAAAATCATTCGAACACAATCAGTCAAAGGATATGATAACAATAACAACTTATCAACCGATTCTAATAAAATGGCCCCAGAGTCGAGCAAACATTATAAACATATGTTCTAAAATAAGAAACGTTTGAACGGAATGAATCGTTTCAGCAGGTTTCGGATCCAGATATAAATTAAAATAAGCTAATTGACGTCTGTTTAGTTAAACAGTTAACCGAATGTTAAGTTAAGATCATCTTGACAAATATAAAATCTAATCTCATACATTATTCAAATACCGATTTCGGATTTAATTTGTTTTGGTAAATATTACATTTAATAAATATCCAATTTTGATTAATGATTTAAATAAATAAAAACAACTTTTGGCGTTCGATGATATGGTATACAATCTAAATGAGTTTACGGGATCCCTAAAGTAGAAGTGTACCCTCATAACGAGGCCGTCTCCAACTTAATGTCTTTACAGGAGCACTTTGTCGGAGACGAACAGGCACAATCACTGACAATGTTGTATTCGTCAGGATCCGGTAAAAATGGTATGTATTTGAGAATATAATGTTTTCTCCACGCCTTTGGAAGCAATGGTTCGTAAATGTCTATAGATTCCTCATATATTTCCTCCTTGCCTTGGTGTGGATCCTCTTTAGCTTTATGCTTTACCACGTTCTGCCACGCGGTGATCCCCCTTTCTTCTTTCGTGGCTGCAAAAGTAAAAGATAATTGAATTTGGTGTTTTCCCCTCGAAATGTTTGGCGAGATAAAAATGAGTCTTGATAGCATCGTGAGATACAATGATTGAAAATGGTTAGACAGCTGCAACAAAACTTAAAAATCTAATAAATGCCTGTCAGACAAGAATGCCCCCGTCGCCATGTTAAATGAATTTTGGTGTTTTTCATCCGAGGTATTCGAGTACCTGAAATCTATATAAACTTTGATGAAAAAATGAAGTAGCTAAATGTCTACATACAGCAACAGTAACCTTTATAACGGGGGTATGCAAAAAAGGTGATTTCGATGGTACATGGTAATAGGAAGGGTGATAACGAGGAAACATTGTAATGACAAGGTGATATTGTAACATGAAAGGTGGTTACGAGGGTATACTGTATTAGGAAAGGTGATTACGAGGTTACATCGTAATAGGAAAGGTGGTTATGAGGGTACATTGTAATATAAAAGGTGGTTATGAGAGTACATTGAAATAAGAAAGGTGATTACGAGGGTACATTGTAATAGGAAAGGTGATTACGAGGGCACATTGTATTAGGAAAGGTGATTACGAGGGAACATTGTAATAGGAAAGGTGATTACGAGTGTACATTGTAATAGGAAAGGTGATTACGAGGGTACACTGTAATAGGAAAGGTGATTATGAGGGTACATTGTAATGGGAAAGGTGATTATGAGTGTACATTGTAATAGGAAATGTGATAACGAGGGTACATTGTAATAGGAAAGGTGAAAACGAGGGTACATTGTAATAGGAAAGGTGATAACGAGGGTACACTGTAATAGGAAAGGTGATTTCGAGGGTACACTGTAATAGGAAAGGTGATTACGAGGGTACACTGTAATAGGAAAGGTGATAACGAGGGTACACTGTAATAGGAAAGGTGATTACGAGGGCACACTGTAATAGGAAAGGTGATTACGAGGGTACGCTGTAATAGGGAAGGTGATTACGAGGATACACTGTAATAGGAAAGGTGATTATGAGGGTACATTTTAATAGGAAAGGTGATTATGAGGGTACATTTTAATAGGAAAAGTGATGACGATGGTACATTGTAATAGGAAAGGTGATTACGAGTAATAATGTAATAGGAAAAGTGATTACGAGGATAATAGAAGATGACCCAAACAATATGTACAACAGAATTGTAGAAATATTTCAATGAAACCTTGACAAAAGAACATCCCAACAACAATAGAAGGTAGAAAGAACTCTCCCTCTGAACAAGGACTTATCACATACTACAATGTACGAACAATAGATACCAGGCGTTGCAACGCTACACGTTAAAAGGCCCGCCGCCCATTGTCAATAAAAAAGAAGGGACATCACTATTGAATCTTGTCCAAAAGGATTGATCCTATCTTCGTGAGTCGCCGATTTCAAATAATATATATAGTTCACAGCCTGTGCAGTAACCCCCCCTTAAAACAATATGATTATGTTTTGTGCATATAATGTTAAAGAAATCTTAAATGCCGTACTCGTGTTAGGAATCCATGTAAGGCTGGTAATACCTAGGTCGATAACATATAACCACGCATGGGGCTTTCATTGGAGACCTACCAGGGACACAGAAATACTTTTATGTTCCTTAAAAAGATGGCAATAATCGATTATAATATCTCACGGATGTCTAATTTTTCACGATTAATGATTTTAATGAATAAATGAATAAATTTTAAATAAATTAATGAAAGAATTGAAAAAAAAGTATATCTTTCCAATCTTAAGCTGGATTTGAAATATCTGTTCATGGTGATATCGTTTGTAACTTAATTATAGAGAAGAGATTCAAATAAGCATGCACACACGTCACTAGTAATTATTACCTGGAATAGTGTTGTCAAGGAAACACGCCAACACGGCTCCCGCGAAGTTAGCGTTACCAAGGATCACTCTCAGCACACGGTCTGTGTCGGGGTTACCTACGGATCAGAAAATCCACCGTTATATCTCAATAAAACACACAATCTATCGTAATATCTATATCAAACACACCATTCACCGTAATATCTGTATTTAACACACAATCTACCGCAATATCTTTATTAAACACACAACCTACTGTAATATCTATATTTAACACACAATCAACCGAAATATCTCTATTAAACACACAATCTACCGTAATATATCTATTAAACACACAATCAACCGAAATATCTCTATTAAACACACAATCAACCGAAATATCTCTATTAAACACACAATCAACCGAAATATCTCTATTAAACACACAATCAACCGAAATATCTCTATTAAACACACAATCAACCGAAATATCTCTATTAAACACACAATCAACCGAAATATCTCTATTAAACACACAATCACGTCGTAATTTTCAATATCTTCATTCACAGCTATTTGACAAATACTATATTTCCAGACCGAGGTAAGTAACATTGTATGTTTCTAACAAAACATTAGCATTACATTAGCATTACATTGTATAAAGATTTAATTAACATATTTCCATTACATTAATATTAAAATATGATAATAAAACATACAAGAATACATAAAAGGCAAGAAAATGCAATACTTTTTTTAATTTTTTTTTACTGTATATATGTTTGATCCTAACCACTAATTAGTAAATCGTGAACGAAAAATCCATCCGATCCCAAAAACAATCAATGACCTAATTATAATGTTTGAACTGAAATGAACATTTCTCGATTGATCTGTTCACAAGTACAAACGACAACTGGCCTAGACGTCCCTGTACCTTATCATTGTTTACGTCACATCCGCCTGTTTCTGGTCGATAGGCCAAGTGAAATAGAGTAAGAATCGTAAAAGTCTGTTTGATAAATCGTTCTCTAAATAAACAAGAGACCGTTGGGTCTTATCGCTCATATGTACTTCAATTGCCTTATGCTTTGTAAAGAAATTGAAATCAATCGTTGCTTCTGTTCTAGAGAAGAATTAAAATAATGTCGCAGGTATTTAGAGGCAAGGTCGTCCGTCTTTGATGGGTGTCTCGGCAGAAACGTAGGTGAATAGTTTGGAAACATCTTCCGCATCTTCTTGGAAAGAAATCGAAAAAAACCTAGCCGATCAGAGGCCAGGACTGCCATGTTTGATTGTTTTTTTCGTCACCGAACTTAAAAGCACTTGATTGGGGATTCATACGTTACATGTATACCAAGTCTGAAGTCAATCCCTGTAGTCATGCTTGAGATTAAGTCAACAATGCCGACGTGGGATTTTCAGATTTATTGGGAAAGCAACAACACTAGCTCAGGACATCATCGGGCAGATTTGTACTAGGATTAGAATTAACTGTTTAAGTAGTTCTAGAGAAGAAGAAAACTTGTTTAGCAAAACAGTGACTAAGGCGGCCATCTTAGATGTTCAGTTCAAAACAAAAAGGTACAACACTATGTTGTAACCGTGAAGGGACATCTGTACTGTGCTTTGAGCCAATTGTTTCAGTAATGGTCTTGAGGGGAAGTCGAAAATGTCCAAATTGTGAACGGATGACGGACGATGCAGGATGACGGAGGAAGGCCGGAAACAAAAGCTCTCATGATCAAACTTTGAGCTAAAAGTGATAAGAATACATTATATATGTAATGTTATTGCAAAGATGTTGGTTTTCATTACTTATCTAGTAGCCAACATGACTAAACTGAGCGCAAAGGAATATCTTGTATTACATACCTGTATCTATTCCGTTGGGGTTTTGTTCCACCCAATAAGGTACCATGAGACCAAACAATATGGAGGTTCCGATGATAGCAATGTTCCGAGTGGACGTAAGACTAACGTACTGGAGATTGGACAAAACCACACCAATAAACATTCCGAACATGACAACTAGAGCGCCCCCTAGAACGGGGTAAGGAATGGTGATGAAGACAGCTGAAAACTTCCCTATCAAACCGAAGACGATGTAGATTATACCGGTGAGAAGGAACACCTGCCTGCTTCCAACCTGAAATAAGACATGTACAAAATTGAATTCCACTAATTAACGTAAAAGTATAAAATGGGATACTTCGAGTTATTGTTTGCCTATTGTCATATACTTTGATTTTGGTAGCGTTGACACCAGCTGATACCCACTAAACCCGTTTTGGAGTCCTGCTTGAACATCAAGTAAGGTACCTTTGTGATGCCGATGGCGCCCACGTTGCCGCCGTACGTTGAAGTGGCGTGACCACATCCGACCACTCCAGATATTAACGTACACAGACCCTCCACCGCGATGCCCCTGTTGATGGCGTGTGATGGAGGTGGTGGAGCGTTGCACGTCTTTGCGCAAGCGTAATAATCCCCAATGGAGTCCAAGATAGAAATCACAGTAGCCAGCATAAAACCGGCAAACACACTGACGTTGAAGCCGGGGAGGCCAAACTGTCCTGTAACAGTCGAGATATAAAATATAACTGTCTAGTAACGGAACAGATACAGCAATAATTATTTCAGCGAAAGAGTGACCCTATCTCTTTTTAATTTTGGCACCTTTTTGGAAATACCACTGTAACAGTAAATTAAACGAGGATATACATTTGTTCTTGAACATCATATTTGTTTTACTAAGTACTAAGTCTACGACAGAAGTTCGAACGTACAACAAAGTCAATGATCGAAGGCAAGTCTTATAAAACGCACCCTGCAGGTCGGGGATCGAGAACTGCATGTATCGTAGGAGAGGTGACTAATGTTGGAACCCCTTGCAGAATTAAGGAGTTGCTTTTGTGTCCTCTTCTTGGGGACACAGAAGCGACCAAAATAAATCTTTATATTTCTTTCTATTTCTAACTACCTATTATTTCCTAGCTCCTTGCTTGGCAATACCTCACTTTTGGCTTTAACTCGTTCACCGCTGAAGACACATTTGAACTCCTCCAATTCAAAGGTTGGAATAGTTCATTATGAAGCTTCAGGGGTGAATGAGTTAATGTTGATCGTTCGCCCAGGAGGTACAGAAGGCAATGGGTCTTTTCCCCAGGCCAGGTTATACAAAATTCCTTAAAAATTGTAGTGGATATTCCCTGCTTATACGTTCAAGTTTAAGGGTATTGTCAACTTGTTCACCTGTTGTCAGTATTATTTGACCGAGCGGAATGCTGTGCTGGGTGCCTTCGGCATGGTATTTCAGTAAGATAGTACTATAAAGTCGGCATCAGATCCGCGCTATCGCAAGGAGGCAATCACAACAACATACCCTGTCTCCAACACACATACACACATACACGCATATATAACACACATGATGCCACGTCCTTAGCTGTTAATAGAACGTTAAACAAAAGAAAACAAAAAGCTGAGAAAATGGCTCGTGTCGAAAGTCGAGCTATTAGCGTGGTCCAAGGATTGAAGGTAGACCTACTAACATGGCCAGGAATGGTAGGTAAACCTACTTAGATGCTCAATGAATAACGGTAGAACTAATGACATGGTCAATGATGGAAGGTAGACCGACTATGGTCAAGGATTGAAGGTAGACCAACTATGGTCAAGGATTGAAGGTCGGTCTAACATGGTCAAGGATTGAAGGTAGGTCTTACATGGTCAAGGATTGAAGGTAGGTCTTACATGGTCAAGGATTGAAGGTAGGTCTAATATGGTCAAGGATTAAAATCTACTACCTACATGTAGATGATGAGAGAATAAAGTTTGAATCTCCAAATTAGGAGAGAAATGGTTAACTATATCACACAAGTTGATGAAACACTACCTGTTTACTTACTTTAGTATCCGACTGAAATAAAATATAATTTAAGGTAATTATCTGTTATTGACACCTACCTGGATGTGGGAAGTAGAACCAGCTAGCGTTAGTGACGATATCATGGTTAATATCGGTACGGGCCTTATACTGAAGGTCATTAGGGTCATCACTGAACAGTCCACAGGCCGTGAACACTCCACTGACCGCCCAGCCCACCATCATACCGATCAGAAGCTGTAACATTGACCGGACACAAATGGAGGATACAAATGGTTGGTAGTGAGGGTAGAAAGCGAATATCAATGACCAATTTCGACTCAACGACGAAAAATAGGCGACGACTGACAAACATACATGCCATAACATAAGCTCATTGGGATGTTTAACTCAAACCTACAGCAAATACTTGGTGAAGAGGATATCTGATCACGTGACAGCTTCGTTTCCGAGTCCAGACCGGAATTGGCAGTTTAAATCGTCCAAGATAGAGGGACAAAAGCAGGGATATAGCTGTCGTCCTGGAATGAAAGTAAGACAATCAAAGAACGACGGACTGGTATAATCATATCTAAATCTAATCACAATTACCATCAATGGGTCGTTTAACATAAAATTACTCAAAGTACAGCCGGATGTATACAACTCACTCTGAACAACCGATGCGAACAACCCCCATGTTGCCTCACTCTGAACAACCGAACAATTCCCGTGTTGCCTTGTACATTGATACATAGTTCACGATGTACTTACATAAGCCCTATACCCCAGTGAACCTCTATAAACTTGACGGCCGTCCTGGTCATGTACAACCCTATAAGGAGTATAGTTGGTACAATAGTCACAGGGCCCACAAAGCGAAGTAGAAAGCCGACCAGTCCAGTGGCCCCTATCAGGAAGTGGATAAAACCCGCCACCATCAGACTTCCCATCAGCTGAAACACAGAACCCAAAAATCAGCAAGTAAAAATCACAGTGCAATGGGTGATTAATTTTAAATGCAAAAGTTAATTCCCAAACTGTACATATTGTAATTTTGACTTCCAACTATAACAATTTGTCAGTATAACATTGTGTCGCAGACAGGTAGCAAATCTACCTTTTACCGATTGTTTGAAGTTCCTTTAGTTAAGTATATTAGGGGAATAATGTAAGCCAGTGTGAGAGGAATAGGGCAGATGTCAGGTAGGATATTAATGGGGAACACATGTAAGCCAGTGTGATAGGAATAAGGCAGAGGTCAGGAAGGATATTTACGGGGAACACATGTAAGCCAGTGTGATAGGAATAAGGCAGAGGTCAGGAAGGATATTTACGGGGAACACATGTAAGCCAGTGTGAGAGGAATAGGGCAGATATCAGGTAGGATATTAATGGGGAACACATGTAAGCCAGTGTGATAGGAATAGGGCAGATATCAGGTAGGATATTTACGGGGAACACATGTAAGCCAGTGTGATAGGAATAAGGCAGAGCTCAGGTAGGATATTTATGGGGAACATATGAAAGATAGTGTGATAGGGATAAGGAACAGGTCAGAATGATATTTACGGGGAACATATGAAAGCCAGTGTGGGAGGAATAGGGCAGATATCAGGTAGGATATTAATGGGGAACACATGTAAGCCAGTGTGATAGGAATAGGGCAGATATCAGGTAGGATATTTACGGGGAACACATGTAAGCCAGTGTGATAGGAATAAGGCAGAGCTCAGGTAGGATATTTATGGGGAACATATGAAAGATAGTGTGATAGGGATAAGGAACAGGTCAGAATGATATTTACGGGGAACATATGAAAGCCAGTGTGGGAGGAATAGGGCAGATATCAGGTAGGATATTAATGGGGAACACATGTAAGCCAGTGTGATAGGAATAGGGCAGATATCAGGTAGGATATTTACGGGGAACACATGTAAGCCAGTGTGATAGGAATAAGGCAGAGCTCAGGTAGGATATTTATGGGGAACATATGAAAGATAGTGTGATAGGAATAAGGAACAGGTCAGAATGATATTTACGGGGAACACATGTAAGCCAGTGTGAGAGGAATAAAGCAGAGGTCAGGAAGGATATTTTCGGGGAACATATAAAGGCCAGTGTGAGAGGAATAAGGCAGAGGTCAGGAACAATATTAATGGGGAACACATGTAAGCCAGTGTGAGAGGAATAAGGAACAGGTCAGGAACGATATTTACGGGGAACACATGAAAGCTAGTATGTGTATATATACACAGAAGTAATTACTTACATGTATACACACAGAAGTTATTACCTACATGTATACACACAGAAGTTATTACCTACATGTATATACACACAGAGGTAAATACACACAGAAGTTATTACCTACATGTATACACACACAGAAGTTATTATCTACATGTATACACACAGAAGTTATTCCCTACATGTATATACACAGAAGTAATTACCTACATGTTATCTGTCACAAAGCACTATGTATCTTACATAACCTGGACATTATCTGTCACAAAGCACCAGTATCTTACATAACATGGACATTATCTGTCACAAAGCACTATGTATCTTACATAACCTGGACATTATCTGTCACAAAGCACCAGTATCTTACATAACATGGACATTATCTGTCACAAAGCACTATGTATCTTACATAACCTGGACATTATCTGTCACAAAGCANCATATGTATATACACAGAAGTAATTACCTACATGTATACACACAGAAGGAATTACCTACATGTATACACACAGAAGTAATAACCTACATGTATACACACAGAAGTTATTACCTACATGAATACACACAGAAGTTATTACCTACATGTATATACACAGAAGTTATTACGTACATGTATACACACAGAAGTAATTACCTAGATGTAGATACACAGAAGTAATTACCCATATGTATATACACAGAAGTAATTACCTTCATGTATACACACAGAAGTTATTACCTACATGAATACACACAGAAGTTATTACCTACATGTATATACATAGAAGTAATTACCTACATGTATACACACAGAAGGAATTACCTACATGTATACACACAGAAGGAATTACCTACATGTATACACACAGAAGGTATTACTTACATGTATACACACAGAAGTTATTACCTACATGAATACACACAGAAGTTATTACCTACATGTATACTCACAGAAGTAATTACCTACATGTATACACACAGAAGTAATAACCTACATGTATACACACAGAAGTTATTACCTACATGTATATACACAGAAGTTATTACCTACATGTATATACATAGAAGTAATTACCTACATGTATACACACACAAGTTATTACCTACATGTATATACACAGAAGTTATTACCTACATGTATATACATAGAAGTAATTACCTACATGTATACACACAGAAGGAATTACCTACATGTATACACACAGAAGGAATTACCTACATGTATACACACAGAAGTTATTACCTACATGTATACACACACAAGTTATTACCTACATGTATATACACAGAAGATATTACCTACATGTATACACACAGATGTTATTACCTACATGTATACACACAGATGTTATTACCTACATGTATACACACAGATGTTATTACCTACATGTATACACACAGAAGGTATTACCTACATGTATACACACAGAAGGTATTACTTACATGTATACACACAGAAGTTATTACCTACATGTATATACACAGAAGTTATTACGTACATGTATACACACACAAGTTATTACCTACATGTATATACACAGAAGATATTACCTACATGTATACACACAGATGTTATTACCTACATGTATACACACAGAAGTAATAACCTACATGTATACACACAGAAGTTATTACCTACATGAATACACACAGAAGTTATTACCTACATGAATACACACAGAAGTTATTACCTACATGTATACACACAGATGTTATTACCTACATGTATACACACAGATGTTATTACCTACATGTATACACACAGAAGTTATTACCTACATGAATACACACAGAAGTTATTACCTACATGAATACACACAGAAGTTATTACCTACATGAATACACACAGAAGTTATTACCTACATGAATACACACAGAAGTTATTACCTACATGAATACACACAGAAGTTATTACCTACATGTATACACACACAAGTTATTACCTACATGAATACACACAGAAGTTATTACCTACATGTATATACATAGAAGTAATTACCTACATGTATACACACACAAGTTATTACCTACATGAATACACACAGAAGTTATTACCTACATGTATACACACAGAAGTAATTACCTACATGTATACACACAGAAGTAATAACCTACATGTATACACACAGAAGTTATTACCTACATGTATACTCACAGAAGTAATTACCTACATGTATACACACACAAGTTATTACCTACATGTATATACACAGAAGTAATTACCTATATGTATATACAATTGCCTACACGTATATACACACAGAGGTAAATACATACAGAAGTAATTACCTACATGTATACACACAGAGGGAAATACCTACATGTTTACACACAGAGGTAAATACCTACATGTATTAACACACAGGGGTAAATACCTACATGTTTACAGACAGAGGTAAATACCTACATGTATATACACACAGAGGAAAATACATACAGAAGTAATTACCTACATGTATAACACAGAAGTAATTACCTACATGTATATACACACAAGTTATTACCTACATGTTTATACACAGAAGTAATTACCTATATGTATATACACAGAAGTAATTACCTACATGAATATACAACTACCTACACGTATATACACACAGAGGTTAATGCATACAGAAGTAATTACCTACATGTATATACACAGACGTTATTACCTACATGTATACACACAGAAGGTATTACCTACATGTATACACACAGAAGGTATTACCTACATGTATACACACAGAAGGTATTACCTACATGTATACACACAGAAGTAATTACCTATATGTATATACACAGAAGTTATTACCTACATGTATACACACAGAAGGTATTACCTACATGTATACACACAGAAGGTATTACCTACATGTATACACACAGAAGGTATTACCTACATGTATACACACAGAAGTAATTACGTACATGTATACACACAGAAGTAATTACCTACATGTATCCACACAGAAGTAATTACCTACATGTATACACACAGAAGTTATTACCTACATGTATATACACAGAAGTTATTACCTACATGTATACACACACAAGTTATTACCTACATGTATATACACAGAAGTAATTACCTATATGTATATACACAGAAGTTATTACCTACATGTATACACACACAAGTTATTACCTACATGTATATACACAGAAGTAATTACCTATATGTATATACACAGAAGTTATTACCTACATGTATATACACAGAAGTAATTACCTACATGAATATACAACTACCTACACGTATATACACACAGAGGTAAATACATACAGAAGTAATTACCTACAGGTATATACACAGAAGTAATTACCTACATGTATACACACACAAGTTATTACCTACATGTATACACACAGAAGTAATTACCTATATGTATATACACAGAAGTTATTACCTACATGTATACACACAGAAGTAATTACGTACATGTATACACACAGAAGTAATTACCTACATGTATCCACACAGAAGTAATTACCTACATGTATACACACAGAAGTAATTACCTACATGTATATACACACAGAGGTAAATACATACAGAAGTAATTACCTACATGTATACACACAGAGGTAAATACCTACATGTTTACACACAGAGGTAAATACCTACATGTATTAACACACAGGGGTAAATACCTACATGTTTACAGACAGAGGTAAATACCTACATGTATATACACACAGAGGTAAATACCTTCATGTATACACAGAGGTTAATACCTACATGTACATGTATACACACGGAAGTGCGTGCCAGCTGGTTATAACTGCTCTTACAACTCAAGTAACTAATTAAGTGCTACCTTTTACTATATTTTACAGTAAACATCTATATATTCAGCCATGTATGGAAAACATGTAAACAAACCTTTTTATACCATAAAAAAAAGATAGTAAAAGTCAACACATGTTTCATTCCTGGTTAGAAACACGACAGATGATTGGAGTCGTGTTCGATCTACTGCCATTTGAAGTGACTAGTCTGTCACCACATGTCATATAGTACACATTAAAACCATCTAATTTAATAACAGCAGCGTGTGCCATGGAATAAAGAGTTGTTCTGTACCACATATATTAAAGTATACACCTTTACACGGTGTGATGTTTGCTGAAGAATACAAGTCATGGTACCGGTGTCAATGCCTGCTGGCCTTCAGTGGGTCGGTACATGTACATTATTTACAGGAAGCTAAAATAGACCTACACTTTGCGTGTTAGTCAGGATGACCTGGTCCGCGTCCATTGTCGTGTTGACCAAGACAGTCGCGTTCTGGCCTGTCATCTCATTAAAAACGGTCTGTTCTATAAGGAGAAAGAAAAAACACATCAGTTCATTACGTCATACTCTGAAAACAGACGATTGTGAAACGAATTGATTTCTTTTTCTTTAAGACAAAAATATATATTGGATACAAACATGGTAGAAGAGGCAGGTCGTTGCGAAACATCATCCCATACCATTTGTATGAATATCAACAGTTACTATTCAAACAGGCAGTCGTGACATATTCACGCCAACAGTCGATATAAACACGGCAGTCGTGACATATTCACGCCAAAAGTCGATATAAACAGGCAGTCGTGACATATTCACGCCAACAGTCGATATAAACACGGCAGTCGTGACATATTCACGCCACAAGTCTGGGAAATATTAACACTGAAAATCGCATGCCAAACTGAACACAAAAAGTTGTATGAAACATTTATACTTGGATATTGCATGACATCAATTATTGTATTTACAGATGACACTGTAGGACTAACAACTCGCTACTGTATGAGCGGGTAACCCACCTGATACTTGGACGATATGACATCTGTCCGGATCCAACGTTTGAAGGGCCAACAACGGTACAACATACTCAAAAGCGGCACCTTGAAACAACGGCAACCTAAAACAAAATAACACCCGTATATAGTCATACAGTACAGCGTAAATTTATATGTAAATTAGAAAGGTCGTTATCCACGTAAAGTGTATAAGTTAGTGGAAACTGGTTTGGTGATTTCTAAAGTAAGACCTTAAGCTTCGAGTGAATTATATATATGTATATTGGAGTGATGTTACACTACTGCCCCTATTCGGGGTTTTTTCTAGCTATTATGAAGATAAAGGCGTGCTTTTTTAACCATCGATCTGTAAATGGATGATATTTAAAACGCGACACTGACCTTGAATGTTTTACAGAAGATTCCTCGGTCAGATGCCGTCTTACGCATTATGTAACACGTACCGTTAATACATATTTATATATCATAAATACAAATACATTTGTTTAATTAGTCCGTGTCCAGACACATACTTCCAATAAAACACTGATTTAGAACAGGAAATATGATAACGTGTATTCCGTCTTTGCGTATTGCAGAGTTATCTTCTCTTGGGGGCAGGGATTGATTGTTACGTCACTTGTTTGTGAGAGTAACGTCATCAATTTTTGAGAAAACGACGTAATTTTCTTGCACAAACCAATGACGTAACAATCAATACCTGCTCCCAAGAGAAGATAACTCTGCAATACGCAAAGAAGGAATAGATTAGCCTAGAACAGAAATAGTAACATTCTGTATCTATTTCCGAATACTGTGTCACAACCATAACTTCCCAACATTTGTACGTAAACTGTGTTTGGGGACAATGTAAGAGCATAGTCCTCAACTAAAATACATTTACGATTCTGAATCACGAACCTTTACGAGCTGTACCGTATATTAAAAGTGTTGACAAGGGAAGGAAAAGTTAACGGACTGACTAACGGACTATGTAGTGATTCCGGCCTCTCACTACCACCAAGTAAAGTGTCTGCTGACTAGTACGGGGTGCCACCAGGTAAAGTGCCTGCTGACTAGTACGGGGTAAACCCCAAGTAAAATGTCTGCTGAGTAGTGCGGGGTTGCCACAGATTAAAGTGTCTGCTGACTAGTGCGTGGTTGCCACAAAGTAAAGTGTCTGCTGACTAGTGCGGGGTTGCCACCAAGTAAAGTGCCTGCTGACTAGTACGGGGTTGCCACCAAGTAAAATGTCTGGTGACAAGTGCGGGGTTGCCACCAAGTAAAGTGCCTGCTGACTAGTACGGGGTTGCCACCAAGTAAAGTTTCTGCTGACTAGTACGGGGTCGCCACCAAGTAAAGGGCCTGCTGACTAGTACGGGGTTGCCACCAAGTAAAGTGTCTGCTGACTAGTACGGGGGCGCCACCAAGTAAAGTGCCTGCTGACTAGTACGGGGTCGCCACCAAGTAAAATGCCTGCTGACTGGTGCGGGGTCGCCACCGAGTAAAGTGCCTGCTGACTATTACGGGGTCGCTACCAAGTAAAGTGCCTGCTGACTAGTGCGGGGTCGCTACCAAGTAAAGTGTCTGCTGACTAGTACGGGGTCACCACCAAGTAAAGTGTCTGCTGACTAGTAAGGGGTCGCCACCAAGTAAAGTGTCTGGTGACAAGTACGGGGTCGCCNAAGTGTCTGCTGACTAGTGCAGAGTTGCCACCAAGTAAAGTGTCTGCTGACTAGTGCGGGGTCGCTACCAAGTAAAGTGTCTGCTGACTAGTGCGGGGGCGCCTCAAGTAAAGTGCCTGCTGACTAGTGCGGGGTCGCTACCAAGTAAAATGTCTGGTGACAAGTGCGGGGTTGCCACAAAGTAAAGTGTCTGCTGACTAGTGCGTGGTCGCCACCAACTAAAATGTTTGCTGACTAACTAGTACGGGTCGCCACCAAGTAAAATGTCTGCGGACTAGAACGGAGTCGTTTATTAATTAGGTCCTCGACCTAACAACAGTCTAAATCGTTGTTGTGTTGACACTAGCGCCTGAATAATTGTTAACGCTGGGACGGCTGACAAAATAAACGACTTTTTATCATCATTCTATGTTTAGCTTTCCTGTTATATAGGGTGCAATGAACAGTAAGAGCGTTAATCTCCGTTCAGACGTTCTGTATAAAGTGACTATATTTATCAACACTTAGAAGCCATCACCTCGTACAGTTGCCGTGTAAAATAGTTTATCCAATCAATTATCCACGAAACATGTTCTGTAATGAAAGGCGCCATTACATGAAAAAGATATCTTTTACAAGCCATCTGGTGCAGCTGCACTTTACCGAAAGAAGACGTATACGGCCAGTCAAAACAACCATCCAAAGTCAACACCTTGAAACAAATATGCGTATATTGCTTCCGCAATTTGCGCGACAACCAATGAGCGTTTCCCACCATTTCCGGTTGTAGAATATTGCATTATCAAGGATCGACTTTAGCTTCGTGGTCAGCGAGTGTAAAAATCAGAAATCCATTAAATTTCCGATGTCACCACAGGCTGTAAAATTGAATTCTCATTCCTGCAGTGATCTAGTAAACAAACTGACATTAGTGGAACAAACGGTGTGATCCAGACTGTTATCGAACTCAAGCGGTCAGGCCCACGCGGCTATATTCCTGGGTAAACAAGAGCGGTGTCCAACAGACGATTTCAAGTTGTCAACGCCGTTATGAGACAGCTCAGTGTGCACGTGGTCTAAGCCGATATCCGATTGCGTGTATTCGGTTCGGCCGGTATCAGACAAACGTGCAAACCGTAATAAGACAGTTTGTATGCTGACAAAAACGGTAACAGACAGGCATGCACATGGTCAAAGCTGTTATAAGATTGCGTTCACATGGACCTGGCCGGTATCAGACAGGCTTGCACGTGGACCTGGCCGGTATCAGACAGGCTTGCACGTGGTCCAGGCTGGTATCATACAGGCATACACTTAGTTCACACCGGTTTCAGACAGGCAAGCAAGTGGTCCATGGCTTATCAGACTGCATGCACGTGGTCCAAGCCGTTATCAGACTGCGTGCATGTGGTCCGGACGGTATCAGACAGGTGTGAACGTCATCGAGGTCGGTATTAGACAGGCCTACACGTGGTATCAGACAGGCGTGCAGGTCTGTATTAGACAGGCGTACACGTATCAAACAGGCGTGCACGATGTCAAGGACAGTATTAGACAGGCGTACACGTGGTCCAGGTCGGTATCAAACAGGTGTGCACGTCGTCAAGGTCAGTATCATACCGGTATGAACATTTATGTTTATGTTTCTGACGACAGGTGTGATCAAGACCGGAACAATACAATAAACTCAGTTTACCTTTTGGGTCAACTGTGACATCAAATTGTTCGAATATTTTTACAAACACATCCATTTTAATGACCTACCTTACAAACACATTCATTTTAATGACCTACCTTACAAACACATCCATTTTAATGACCTACCTTACAAACACATCCATTTTAATGACCTACCTGACGCCGAATAAAACCATAAGTATAGTCGTAATGCCATCCATGAACAGCGTCGAGCTGAGAAGCTGGGTTTTGAACCACGCGCTATTATCACCACATACTGCCTGTGCCACCATCAGGGACAACGCCAACTGGTTCGCCAGGGAAAGTAGGGCTTGCTGCAAGGTCAACAATACATAGTTATCTCCCCTCATTATCGCTCCATTTGACAGCCACAAGCTAGTCAAAGCCAAAGAAAGTACAACAACGTTATATATGGTGACTGATTTGATGCTGAATTGTGTCGGTTCGGCACCTCGTTGTTTTGCGTTAAACAAAAGGTGACGGAACGATACTAATTGTTGCGTCGCCTTCATGTTGCAGTGTGAATAGGAGAGCTAAATATCTCCCTTCACCCCGTGAAACACGAAGGCGACGGGACAGTTAATATAGTTCCTTGTCCTCGTGTAACGCGAAACAAGGAAGAGACGAAATGGCACTACTCAGCAACCATATACAATCAGTCACCATACATGTTGCAGCAAACCAGATTACTCAGAGAAAACCCACGTGGTCGGACAGGTGACCCGTTACCTTTCACGTCTGATCGGAGAATCGAAGAGGAATGCGTTATCCAATGACCGCCCGGTCACTAAATAATACATTTACAATATCTTGTCTAAAAATAGAAAATTACAAACACATTACTTGATTATGAAGATCTTGCTGTCCCGTAATAGTTTTTTTTTTTTTTTTTTTTTTTCAGGTTCAAATATTTTATTTCCTCGGCAAGTGTTTACGGAGGAAGCCAGGGTTGAGGAGCCCTGGGATCTTCCCCCTTTACAATGTATTGTTGTCTCATAGGAGGGTTTTAGTTTCACATCCATCTTTCTGTCTCTTTCTTTCATCATATTTCATAAATTTAGTAAATTTAGTTGAGATAATAAAACATTTGAACCTAACATAAAGGACGAACACTTACTTACACACTACATGTACATATAATAAAGTGTATACAAACATACACACACATATATATATACATTCATCTACACAAAAATTATAACATAAATAAACAAATTTGCACACAAACATACATTTAAAAACATGAGACAACACTAACATAAATAAGTATAAATTATGTGCAAAAATTGTCTATTCTCCGGTTGTGTAATAAAGAAGATTAAGGAAGGAAATGGTCCTGTAATAGTTGATAAGTTTGACCGACATTCAACTTAAACCAATTAACCAGTGTCTTAACAGTGTCTATCAAACAGACCTTTGTAAGGCACAAGGCGACACTACTCATGCCGTCGTTACTCCCAGACGATGTAAGTGTTAGCCTCAATTTATAAATCAAGTTTCTTGGCATGCTACTTAATTTATCACTATATGATATGTTAAAAACACTCGCATTAAATCGATATAAACAGTTTCAGAGAGGCATTGGCTGTCGAGTTTGAATCTATGTATAGTATAAAGGCCTAGCTCATTTCATTCATTGAATATTAACGGATTAAACAGGTTTTTAGATTAGTAACCACAAATGATTCCTTCAACACTTCACAGATCAAATGTTTTTTTCTGTTTTTAAAAGGTAAAAGATACATTTGTCTTTACGTTTTTAGAGAAAGACAGTTTATACGCGCCATAATTATGAAAGGTCACCATTGCAGGTACATGTGGCGTCATGCGTGACATTCTTCTTGCGCCTTTGATGACGGCACGGATGACGGCGCGGTGCATTGGACAAGTTTTCCGAAGTTAAGCATTTTGCAAAGCCTCGTGCTGAACTTCAGAAACCCTAACAAAGTGTTGCGCTGCCTACATCACATAAAGGGCTAGATTCTGCTAATCTTCGCTGTCGTGAAATGCAAGATAGTGAAGATACCAATTTATGACGTAACAATATAAGGGGTACTCTTGATTACGACATGCAATCAAAACTCTCGACAAAACGATTGCACTCTTCTGTATTTGATCTGTCAAAAAGTACGAAGTTACAGGGATCTACAGAAAAGTACGTCCCCTGTCTGTCTATCATATCCAGTGCTCAAACAAGCAGTCTGGTCATGAATATACAGTCTTTAGAGCCCCGATTCCGATCTCTCTTATGCATTAGGTATACTGTGAAGTATACAGAAACATTATCATTGACAGAGATCAGATTCTACCAGAGCAACGTAGAAAACGTCGCTACAAGTACCCCTCATCCAAACAATATGTACAATCTCAAACGAAACACATGTTTGATGCGCATAGTCTAACAAGTATCACAACCGGAAGCGGAATTGGTGCTTACCTGAAAAGCGAAGAGAATAGTTAGGTGCATGGGAGGATTGTCACGAATTTTGTAGATGAGTGTCTCCATCGGCGGGTGGTGTTCCTGTGCAGACTCCTCCATGTCCATCCCCTCCGTTGAGAGCACCACATGCGCCGGGGCCGCTCCGTTCTCCTTCCCTCCATCCGCTTCCCCATTCTGGTCCATGCAGGCCGGGTCACTTGGACACTTTTCACTATAGGAGAAAGAGTTTCACATTAACATAATGAAGCAATAGAGCAAACATTGGGAGATTTGACCCCGAATGACTTTCACATGTGACTTAATGACCAGCAAAGGTAGGTGTCTGTCACCTTCTGCCTTAATATTTTCGCTGAAAATGAAGTTAGAAAAAACCTTAGAAATAGAGCGGAAACCACCGCAAATCAAGTTGAAGGATTCGAACTTAAATGCCCTTTGACCGAAAAAATAAAGGTGTCGACAAACAGCCTATAGCTTACCAAGCAACTTTGCGAATGTTGTTGAACATAATGTTAACAATACTACATTGCGGTACCGTTTGATTCCGTACGTGTCCTTAAACAACGTGGGTATCGGATAACCACGTGGGTATCGGATAAGTCTAACTGAATGTAAGAAATTAGCATATGCTTATATATATCTGATAACTAATATCTTTCGACAATCTGGTTTCATTACAAATTAAATAGTTTACATAATTTCACGGTATTACAGTCAATATTAAGAGCATTCTGCGTATGGAATCGACAAGAAAACGTATCGTTTTTTTCACTCTTCGTCTCAGTAAATATCACATGTGAAATCAAATTAAAGAGACACATGTAACTTTCACAAATGAAGAGTCGGTAAAGCTAAGGTTTCTGTCTGATTAGGTTCCCAATGCACTCGTCTGAGGCGGTTTAACAGACAAGTTATATCACCTTTGTATATTTAGGATGTAACTCTTTCTATATCTAAACATAGAAATAGTAAGGCCTTGACAGAATCACTGTATTTCAATTGTTTCCTTTTTAAACCATACATATATCAATGCTTTTAAACACCAAGAACAAATGTCATACTGAATTACTCCTGGTACGAAGTTTTAATTGATTTCAATCAAATTCAGTGAGCAAATAATTCTTTTTATGATTCTAACCATAATCACTTAGCATACAAAACACTATTACAGCATTAAAATATGCATTAGTAAAAACATGTCAAAATATTCATTACCAGTTCCGTCTTGTATATATTCAGTCATTTTGATGTAGCGCAATCTCATCATAAGGCAATTGGCGATAGTAAATATTTCTACGATTAAATTGCTTACTAGGGACGTACTCATTGCAAGAAATTGCGACGGCTACAAACACGCAATACACATGACCAACTCTTTAACGTCGATTGTTTTGTGTACATAACAGCAAATTCACATCACACAACTTAATTATGGTAATAGAGTAACACCTGGTCGTACCGAGTGACATGGTACGTCCTTAACTTGTCAAAGTTGTCGATCGAATGAACCAAAGAGCACACATAAAATAATTATCACACTTGTATAATTCGATACATGTCAGATTGTTAATTACACTTTAGCGGCGTGCTCCTTTACGACCTTTGTCAGAATGGCGTGCCAATCTGACCATCTTCTGACAGGGGTTACATATATGTAACTCCCTCTGGAAATGTTCATACATGTTCCTAGCTGCTTGTCTATTAAAAAGGTCAGGGACGTATAGGGGCAGATGTATACGTCTGTCACTCAGACACAGCATGCACTGCTTGTCCCAAGATATTCCCTGCTTAAATCAAAGTCATTGTTCTGTCTTTTCTTTGTCCGTTAAGAGATTAATTTATAAATTCACCGGTTCTTGTCGATACACCTGGGATGCTTTTAACAAAGACCGGCAGTCCCAGTAGATTCTACAGTGCTCCGGGATCTGTGATTGGCCCATCACAACAATTGTCTTCTATTCAGTCTCCAACAATCTGCATTGTTGCCCTTCAATACATTGTAGAGTAACTCCAAGTAGTACCACAAGTTTGTCTGCAATATCTTTGTCAGGGTAAACAACAGCTGGTACAAGAGTATTACTGTAATTTTTCCAGGTTTCACTAAAGCCATATTTCGCGGTACGATACTTATGACATGTTTGATTATACAATGTAGTAGGTGATTTTGACTGATCTTGTTGGAAGGAAAAGGCACAGAAAAGTTGTGTTGACCTACGTTACAGCTGTAAGTTGGTGATATGCGACATGCACCTCGGGCAGGTTATTGCATGCAGTCTTACTTAGCACGTGTTTTAAGAGTACCAGGATGTGGAATGTGCATCTTACCTCTATGACGAAGTATTGAACAAAGAATTGTTGAAAGTACAACAATTTAGTACTGGTCAACACCACTGACCTTCAAAATAATACACCCTGACATTTGTATAGCGACATGGTATATCTTAAAGCAGTATGTCCAGAAGTTTGATTATAATTCCAGACTAGCAAGGCTGTTGCAGGGAAGACCATTTGCTAATGACAATTGACCAGGCCACTGAACAGAAACACGAACGTGTGAAAAATGATGGTGGTGCCTTGGATCATCAAAGCACTTTGGACTTGCTGTAGGATGGTTTTAGGACCAGAGATTGCCATAATTCATCTTCCTTTACTCAGAGCCACAAACAAGATGTATTCAGACTACACTTTAAAACAAAGAAGCAGCTCTCTTTCAGATATTTTTAGCAGAACGGAAAGCCAGAGAAGTAGGGTAAGTGTGGGGTCCAATGTGGTAATAATGAATAGTATAAATACTGACACAATGAAAGTGGGAACAACGGTACTGAACTAATGTGTAGGTCTTATGTATTGTATTGGTATGCTTATTACAATATTTGGGAATGAAGTGTTTATATCGAGGACACTCGAGGTGTCCCTACCTGCCTCGTCATCTAAATAGTCATCGCAACAAGAACCTGTAGTACAGATGTACTTAGTTTATATACGGGATCACGACGTACAAAACACATATATCATATATATATACAGTAAAATTAGTTGATATACACCGATGTTATTGTGAAAGGTACATCCCCTGTGTAAAGCATAGCCGCTCTCGTGTAACAGTTTTTGGTAACCAGAGGGCAGGAAGAACACGTCAGGTGTGTGTTCTAAACACGTCAGGTGTGTGTACCAAACAAAGTGATGCGTGATTATGTTTTATAGCACTGACAATGTTAAACCTACGTGTAATATTACATGTACATGATGTAATATGCTACAGGTCAGACGTCAGGAGAGAGACGCCTGGACAACATTTACGGGACACGTTTAATGACACGTTAAACACATGTGTACAGTTTATCACTTTACATCACTTACATGTTATTTGGGGAGAAAGGAATTTCATATATTCTCTATTAGCCGAAAAAAATATATCTATAAAATCCTCGAAGTCGTCGTACACATGTGGGATATCAGAGAAAGTGTTTTTCTCCTGCCCACACAACTCCAACAACCCAGGTGGAATATAAAATGGTCTGGGTGGATGTCGCGGTATCTGTGCTGTAGCATTCAAGCGAGGTGGCACTATAAAAGATGCCGTTGGAAGCACGGTCCCACTACAAAACAGAACTCAATACATCTCCAGAACACACGCAGGCATACACACAAAGGGAGATATTAGCCAGGTGGCATGGGACTAGTAGTTAGCGCCTGGTAAGGCAGCTCCTGTGAATCCCTCAAATTGTATTGATTAATGTATATGCTAATTGTATCAATTGTATATTTATGTACTGTAAAGCGCTTTAGAGTGACTTATGTAAGCTATGTTTCGTCTGTATAATGTCTGCCATTTTTATTTACACATTAATATGCTTTGAAATTTAATTTATATCCTCTGATATGACGGATGTATGAAATATTTATTAACCATTCACAGAAAAAACATTTTCCGCGAACGAAACACAGTAATGTGACATCATCAACAGCAGAAGTGGACGGAGTTAACCAAGGTTTATGTAATATCTGGCTGTTATTTTTCTTCACACATTAATATGCTTGGTTTAAGTTGTATCCTCTGGATGAGTAATGTATGAAATACTTATGAAATAACTATAGCCCGACATCACCCCTATCTGTCGGTTAAGGGTCCGCACGAGGAGTTTACAAAAACAGTACGTAATTATATCTATACAAAATATGTAAGTCAGGTTTTTACATACGTAATCTAATCATCCATACATTCTCCGGTGTATCAACATATTGAAAAATACTTCAACATTTATAAGGCAATAGAGTAAAGAGAATTCACTGGCGGTGTTTTCTGTGATGTATTAAAGGACGCCTTTCAGGGAAAATATTGTATAACATCGAGAGATATAAACATCAAGTATTTAAAAAATGTTAATTGGAATTTGCGGTTGAAACTTAGTTCTATGGAAGCTATTTTTATAATAATATTGCAGATGTACTCGTTTCAGAATCAGCTCCCGTTAGAACCTGTAATTTATATAGAGAGTTATCTTCACAACTCTTGAATCACTGATATGCGGGCTCAAAGGTTGTTATGAGGTTTCCTTAAATTAAAAACAAAATCAGTTTCTATTCATTTTAATTTCAAACGATTCCGATAGGTATTCAACTTTTGAAATTGATACAAAAATAATATAATTAGAAGTTAATAGACATTAAGGCGTATATCATCTATAGGATAGTCGTGTTATTTCAAAATCTAGACCATTTTAGCCGGCTCAAAGGAGGCGTCTTGAATCATAACAGTGACCCGTTTTTACGCAAATTTTTAATGTAACCATGTAATTTTAATACTATTATTTTCAAAACTTTTTGACCCATGTCATTTTCGTCATCTACTTCTCGCTTATTGGATCATGTGAATTCATTCAGATACCCTTACACAATTAACCGTTCTTAAACACTTAAAAACCCCTCCCTTTGTACTTTTAATAAATTAGATTCCAGCGCCTTAACATAACTTTGGTGAACGTAATGTATTCTACGTACAAAACTTTATACAAACAAAAGCTTTTTCTTAGAATGTAGACTTTTTATCGCAGAAAGACTTTAACTTCTTAAAAAATAACTTAAGTTATGTTCATAGAATGAACGCCAATTATGAAATTTGTCCTTGCTTTAAATTTTGGGCAATTTATTGTTACTATATTTAGATAACAAAACTGACTGTTTTGGTAATAAAAACCCCATCAAAGTATGACTACACGTCACTACACGCTGTAACGAGATCAAAGTATGACTACACGTCACTTCACGCTGTAACGAGATCTAAGTATCACTACACGTCACTACACGTCACTAAACGCTGTAACGAGATCTAAGTATCACTCCACGTCACTACACGTCACTAAACGCTGTAACGTGATCTACGTATCACTACACGTCACTACACGTCATTACACGCTGTAACGAAATCTAAGTATGACTACACGTCACTACACGCTGTAACAAGATCTAAGTATCACTACTCGTCACTACACGTCACTACAAGCTGTAACGAAATCTAAGTATGACTCCACGTCACGCACGCTGTAACGAGATTTAAGTATCACTACACGGCACTACACGCTGTAACGAGATCTTAGTATCACTACACGTCACTACAAGCTGTAACGAGATCTAAGTATCACTACTCGCCACTACACGCTGTAACGAGATCTTAGTATCACTACACGTCACTACAAGCTGTAACGAAATCTAAGTATGACTTCACGTCACTTCACGCTGTAACGAGATGTAAGTATCACTACACGTCATTACATGCTGTAACGAGATCTTAGTATCACTACACGTCACTACACGTCATTACACGCTGTAACGAGATCTTAGTATGACTACACGTCACTACACGCTGAAACGAGATCAAAGTATGACTACACGTCACGACACGCTGTAACGAGATCAAAGTATCACTACACGCCACTACATGCTGTAACGAGATCTAAGTATCACTACACGACACTACACGCTGTAACGAGATCTAAGTATGACTACACGCTGTAACGAGATCAAAGTATGACTACACGTCACTACACGTTGTAACGAGATCTAAGTATGACTACACGTCACTTCACGCTGTAACGAGATCTAAGTATCACTACACGTCATTACATGCTGTAACGAGATCTTAGTATCACTACACGTCACTACACGCTGTAACGAGATCTAAGTATCACTACACGTCACTACACGCTGTAACGAGATCTAAGTATCACTACACGTCACTACACGCTGTAACGAGATCTAAGTAAAACGGCAGTGTCTCAGCTTTATATAATTATTCAATATATAATGAACAAAATTTATGACGCTTAACAAGATGTAAACGATAACTGCTAGTTAAAATTGTTTTCATAAAACAACTTTTTATAGCTGTTGAGTTATTCAGAACAGAAACTGCACAGAGCGACTTTCAGTACCCTCTGTTGTCGGTCTTCCTCTGGTGAAGAAATATTGTATATGATAGCCAAGGAAATGCTGTTGATCCAATGAAATACAGATTCCCACTGTTTACTATACTCGATTTGAATGGCCTTCGACGCTGAAATGTAGTCAATACAAAATATCATCCCTCTCCATTTTCAATTGAAGAAAGTATGTACATGTAAATTAAAAAAGCTGACAGAGAACACTAGAAAATAAAATACATATGATTATAGTAGAAAAATGTTAACAAATTCTAAAATGTGTAGAGGACAATTTTCACTATTTTTAATAATTTACCACTAGAAATGTCTACAAAGGGCTAGAAGAAGTCTAAACCTCCATCCATCTATTGTAATAATTTCGATTCTTTATAAATAAATATAAAGAGAACTACAATACCACACAGAAGTTAAACACTTACCAACACTATTCACACTCCATGTTCAACGGACAAATTATGTACGTGAAAAATAATTAGCTATCAGCCCTTTAAAGCCATAACATTGTTTGCTAATTCAAATTTCTCAACCTGAAAGCTGATTATTGGTGATACATGTACATTCGCGTAGTTTCTGAAGCGTGGCCAATTACCTTTTATCAAGATATACATGGCAGTATATGTAGATTTACATGGACTGCATTGTAGACCTGATCTATACACCGATAAATGACACAAAGTTTAGTTCTTTACCAATCTACAATTCATTTTCATTGATTCCTTTCAAATGTATTGCTAAAACAACGGGTATCCCAATGTCAAAAAGTATTTCCAGAAATTCCATGAGTGCCATGCAAATTCTAGGAGTATGTATGACTTATGATTTACCACTGTGCTTTGAAACGGGTTTGATTTCAGTGTAAGTGTAAGATGGCGACATATAAATATAATGAAGAGTTTACCGAATAATCAGTCAATTATGTTTATTTATATCCAGTAACGCGCATGTTATGTTTTAGTTAAAGAATATTATTATTATATTATTTTAATATTTTAATATATCATAACTAATAAATACTCCGTGTGCCGTAAATACTTAACTAAACATATATATATGTATATATAATTTATACATTATCAATAACAACATGATCAATCATATTTCGTTTGTACAACTTGTGTTGATGACACTGCATATCCTTTGTTCCGTGCTCTTGTATTACAGTACTTGTGTCACTGACAGATTTACACATGGCGCGACGTCATTGTTGTACACAATGACCGGTGTACACGTGTCCTGACGTCATTGTTATACACAATGACTGATTAACACGTGTGGCGACGTCATTGTTGTACACAATGACCGATTTACACGTGTCGCGACGTCATTGTTATACAACATGACAGATTTACACGTGTCGTGACGTCATTGTTATACACAATGACTGATTTACACGTGTCGCGACATCATTGTTATACACAATGACTGATTAAAACGTGTCGGGATGTCTTTGTTGTTCACAATGACTGTTTTTCACGTGTCGCGACGTCATTGTTATACACAATGACAGATTTACACGTGTCGCGATGTCATTGTTGTACACAATGACTGTTTTTCACGTGTCGCGACGTCATTGTTATACACAATGACAGATTTACACGTGTCGCGATGTCATTGTTGTACACAATGACTGTTTTTCACGTGTCGCGACGTCATTGTTATACACAATGACAGATTTACACGTGTCGCGATGTCATTGTTGTACACAATGACTGTTTTTCACGTGTCGCGACGTCATTGTTGTTCACAATGACTGTTTTCCACGTGTCGCGACGTCATTGTTATACACAATGACAGATTTACACGTGTCGCGATGTCATTGTTGTACACAATGACTGTTTTTCACGTGTCTCGACGTCATTGTTATACACAATGACAGATTTACATGTGTCGCGAGGTCATTGTTATACACAATGACCGACTTACACGTGTCGCTACGTCATTGTTATACACAATGACCGATTTACACGTGTCGCGATGTCATTGTTATACACAATGACTGTTTTACACGTGTCGCGACGTCATTGTTATACACAATGACAGATTTACACGTGTCGCGATGTCATTGTTGTACACAATGACTGTTTTACACGTGTCGCGACGTCATTGTTATACACAATGACAGATTTACACGTGTCGCGATGTCATTGTTGTACACAATGACTGTTTTACACGTGTCGCGACGTCATTGTTATACACAATGACAGATTTACACGTGTCGCGATGTCATTGTTGTACACAATGACTGTTTTACACGTGTCGCGACGTCATTGTTATACACAATGACAGATTTACACGTGTCGCGATGTCATTGTTGTACACAATGACTGTTTTACACGTGTCGCGACGTCATTGTTATACACAATGACAGATTTACACGTGTCGCGATGTCATTGTTGTACACAATGACTGTTTTACACGTGTCGCGACGTCATTGTTATACACAATGACAGATTTACACGTGTCGCGATGTCATTGTTGTACACAATGACTGTTTTTCACGTGTCGCGACGTCATTGTTATACACAATGACAGATTTACACGTGTCGCGATGTCATTGTTGTACACAATGACTGTTTTTCACGTGTCGCGATGTCATTGTTGTTCACAATGACTGTTTTTCACGTGTCGCGACGTCATTGTTATACACAATGACAGATTTACACGTGTCGCGATGTCATTGTTGTTCACAATGACTGTTTTTCACGTGTCGCGACGTCATTGTTATACACAATGACAGATTTACACGTGTCGCGATGTCATTGTTGTACACAATGACTGTTTTTCACGTGTCGCGACGTCATTGTTGTTCACAATGACTGTTTTCCACGTGTCGCGACGTCATTGTTATACACAATGACAGATTTACACGTGTCGCGATGTCATTGTTGTACACAATGACTGTTTTTCACGTGTCTCGACGTCATTGTTATACACAATGACAGATTTACATGTGTCGCGAGGTCATTGTTATACACAATGACCGACTTACACGTGTCGCTACGCCATTGTTATACACAATGACCGATTTACACGTGTCGCGATGTCATTGTTGTACACAATGACCGATTTACACGTGTCGCGACGTCGTTGTTATACACAATGACCGATTTATACGTATCGCGACGTCATTGTTATACACAATGACCGATTTACACGTTTCGCGACGTCATTGTTATACACAATGACTGATTAACACGTGTCGACATTGCATACGAGTGCCGATCTTTCTCCCTGTTCTGTCTCAATTTTTCAATTTGTTACACGAATGGTAGGTAAACTTTTGTCGCATTGTTGCGATACTGATGATACATTGTACCTTTTATTACTGTGGGGTTGTAGTTACATTAAATATGTATTAATGTCGCGTTCTGAAGATATCGAAAATTATACTACTGTCGCGTATTGGTAATGTATTGTTTAAACATCAATAGATCGAGTACTCTATCTATTTACATTACACTAGTCATGTCACTTTCAAGCTATTGTGGAGAAACATGAGCTACATAAGTTTCTGAAGAAAACATCTATAAATGTGTAGGGGAAACACTCAAACAGGCACAAAGTCACATAATGTACAGTAGTACTGATGCCAAATGTTTCAACGAAATCAGTTGACATAAAGTAAAATGTAGAGTCGCAAAATGCGCGTCAACGCTTTCCTAGCAGGGATGTCATGTCATATCACGGTAGTAGGCTATACAGTACATTTTATTATTGTGTAATCTCAGGTTACTAAGGTCACACGTAAATAATTAAATCAACTATGTGACGTACATGTAGACGTGTGTATTACTGGATCTGTTACAGTTACACCGTCACATAACCCGGATGTATACACGTGTCCTACTCTAGTAAACATGTCTCTGTTCGCGGTTATATAGCCTAGGATACCTTGGTATCTTTTACGATATAT
Source organism: Mizuhopecten yessoensis (assembly GCF_002113885.1). Lineage (NCBI taxonomy): Eukaryota > Metazoa > Mollusca > Bivalvia > Pectinida > Pectinidae > Mizuhopecten > Mizuhopecten yessoensis. The sequence continues at coordinate 163,254 of NW_018408569.1, forward strand.
AATAAGTAATTGAATTGAACTCAGAAGTGTGGTGATAGTCATAGGATTCGATCACAGGGAACTGAGAATTTGTTACAGCTATATTTGGACCTAAACTAAGGTGTTCAGAGTAATCCGATGTGTTGTAAACATAAGGAAATAAAGAATCTGAAAAAAAAAATTACTGTCATTTTTACCGAAAGTCGATCTAAACTCCTAAAACACGAAAATTACTACTCTGAATATCTTGGTTTCGGTGTAACAAATTCTCAGGTCCCTGTGGATTCGATGAGGTTTTAGTACTCCTCGTTAGATAAACACATCACCTTCACCCTTTACTCTCACTAAATCGAGCTACCACTTAACGATTTCACATGACCACTACCTTTCAGCAGATGTAATCTCGTTAGCGTTTCCCCTTGGTACAACAGTACATGTTCTTAAAAGCTTTCTCCAGGATGTAAAAATTCCCATGAAAAATAAAAAAAAAAAAAAAAAAGCAAACACGTACATAAACATAGATAAATAAATTGAGACATGTGGCAGGTTAATATACAAAATGTAAATACGCACAAGTACGTAAGTATAGAAGTGTTGTTCATCACATGACTGGAGACGGACTGACTGAGAAAAGTATCAGTCACTCTCCTGTATCGTAAAATATATAAATGAAGACTTACTGAGAAAAGTATCATTCACTCTCCTGTATCGTAAAATATATAAATGAAGACTTACTGAGAATAGTATCATTCACTCTCCTGTATCGTTAACTATATAAATGTAGACTGACTGAAAAAAGTATCATTCACTCTCCTGTATCGTAAAATATATAAATGTAGACTGACTGAGAAAAGTATCAGTCACTCTCCTGTATCGTTAAATATATAAATGTAGACTTACTGA